>NC_067493.1:7719656-7897156 GCF_947179515.1 Apodemus sylvaticus | reverse complement strand
GACTTGCGACACAGCCCCGCCCCTTGCAATGCAACAAACTCAGTGCAAACATAAATCTCCTTACAGCTATTTCCTTTCTGTTCTTCTAAGATTTTCCAGATGGCACAGACAAGTACTCAACTGGTATCCTTCTCAGCTGGTCTATCCATCAAGCTGTAGTTTCCCTGTTGCCTTGGGGCCATGGTCCAAGAGTCCACTTGACAGGGAAAACACAGGACAGCCACGATTGACTAACTCAAAAACCCTGAGTTTTGTGTGAGTTGTGCAATCCTGGCAGGGCAGGACCATAGTTAGTCGCCCAGTTGGCTTGTCCACACTTATAGAGGCCACAGCTGGAGCAGGAACCAAGGAAGGAGCCAGAAGATCCTAAGCTCCCTAGATCTCCAGCTCAGCCTCTGAGCTCCAGGTGCTGCTACTTCTTCACAGCAGGGGTCGCTGTGGGGCTGCTCTTCCTCCATAGAGGAATGCCAATGGTCAGTGCACATATTTGGAAGCTCAGGGCTCTACTAACTGCGAATTTCCCACACCACCAAGTTCTTCTTGTCTGTTGGCTTGTGCGAGCTGAAATAATTTCCAATAGCGTCCGTGAGTTTGTATCTTGGTGCTTTCATTTTGTCAACCAAATCAGATTATGCCCAGCAAGCTGCAATGGGACTTGATTCGAACCCAGGGTGCGCTCCCAAATACTGACAGAACAGCCTTGTGCCCAAGGATGAGTCATTCTCTCAGTGAATGCAAGGTTTATTACCTGAGATTTCCCATCTCTGTTGTACGTTCTAGGTGATGTGAATTACAGAATATATTGAATATTCAAAGGAAAACATGCTGGTCAGTATTTCTGTGCAGTGTTTATTTTATTTCCTACATACGCTTCCTGAGAAATGAAGTTCAGAGAGCTAAATGTAAGAAATGACACATAATCGACCTTTTGACACTGAGAACTGTGCAATCATTCTTTAGCCTGGTACATGGCTTAATCTACTGAGGGATTAAACTGTAAGGAAGACAAACAGTAGAAGTAAGGCTTGTAAAACATGAAGTTCCAAAAGTGGAAGCACTTAAAAGACACCCTCTCAAGGCCAGGGAGCTGGCTTTTCTGTGTCAGGGCCAGCAAAGCCCTGACCTTCCAACTGTTTCTCCAGGTGAGCTCCATAGTAATATTTATTCCTTTGAGGAATATGTAGTCTACTTGAAATATTTTGATTATACTTTGATCTATTTTTCTAATTTTTAAAATGGCTACACCAGCTTGGTTCTTTGTCCATTTGGTTAGAATATATATTTACTGACCTTTATCTTGAAGCAATGCCTATTGTTGCTGTTGAGCTTCAATTCGTGTATGCAATAGAAGGATAGGTTTGTGTTAATATCCATTCTGTTAGCCTGTGTCTTTTCATTGGTGCACTGAGATTATGGATATGGGAATGGTTCATGAACAGGGATAAGGGATAATTAACTCCTGGAATTTGTTGTTGTTGTTGTTGTTGTTGTTGTTGTTGTTGTTGTTGTTGTTGTTCTTCTTCTTCTTCTTCTTCTTCTTCTTCTTCTTCTTCTTCTTCTTCTTCTTCTTCTTCTTGATACTGCAGGGTGTTTTGGTATTGGTGTGAGTGTGTGTGGTTTTGTGTGTGTGTGTGTGTGTGTGTGTGTGTGTGTGTTTGTGTGTGTGTGTGTGTGCTTTCCCTTCTTTTGTAGATAACACAAGACTTTTGACAACCTGTGTAGTCATTAACTTCTTTGGGTTAGATTCTTCTTCGATTACTTTGTGAAGGTCTGTATTTGTAGACAGATATTGTTCAAATTTAACTTTATCATAGACTATCTTATTTTTCATTTGTGGTAATTAAATATTTTCTACATATAATAATCTGGGCATATGTACCTTCTGCAACACGTGTGTGCAAGCCCTTTTGGCATTAACAGACTCTATTGAGAAGTCATCTGTGATTTCAACAGATCTTCCTTTATATGTTTTTTTTTTTTTTTTTTGGCTTTTATACCATTGCATCATTTAGTATTTGTTCTTTGTATTGTATGTTTTGATTATTATTCAGGGAAGAGACTTCATTTTATGGTCCATTCTGTGTGGTGTTTTGATGATTCTTGTACTTTGTTAGGTACCTCACTCTTAAGGTTAGGAAATTTTTCTTGTATGATTTTGTTGTCAATACTTTCTGAGACTTTGATTGAGTGTTCTTCGTCTATTGCTAGTCTTCTAATGCTTTGATCTTACACAATGTCCCAGATTTTGTGGATATTATGTCAGGAAGTATTAGATACAACATTTATTTCCTCATGTGTCCATCCCTTTTATTTTATTTTCAGTGCTTGAGATTTGTCTTCCATCTCTGTATTCTCTCACTGAACCTTACCTTTAGTTCCAATGCACACTCCTAAATTTTTATTTCCTGTATTCCCTCAGTTTGTGTTTGCTTAATTTTTTTCGTATTTCTTGGTCTCTAATAGTTTGTTTCCTTCAACAATTGGTTTATGATTTCTTCATTTATAGAATTTATTGGTTTTATCCACTTTTTTGTTTATGTTTTCCTGCGTGTCTTTGAGGTATTTATTGATTCCCTCTAATTGTTTGTGTTTTCCTGGAATTCAGTGACTTAGCCATTTCCTCTTAAAGGACCTCCAGGAACTTCTTATAGTTGACTGCAAAGCCTTTGTCTTATAATGCAGCAATTTTGGGATATTTAAGACCTGCTTTGTTAATATAAATGGACTCACAGTCATTAACCAGAGAGGGATCAATGTTGGTCCTTATTACATCATCTTTTGCCAACATCGTGGAATGGAATGGTGTTATCACTTCTCGAAATGAAAAGTTCCTTTTCATGTGGATGAACTTGATATTCTGTTTGTTTCCATCAAAAGAAATTTATTGTGGGGACCACCTATGAAACCATGATAGAAACAGAATGAATACTACCTAATCCATTCTATCTTTATTTGTTTAGTAACTCAATAAGTAATTTCAAATGCATCACTGCTGTAATCTCTTGCTTGAGATTTTTCCTCTAAAATTCCAGATAATTAAGAATTCTTTCATGTTTTTTTTCAAGTCTCCTTTTGCAGATCCTCAGTTCTCCTACAGAGCTGCAGCCCAGCGACTTCTTCACCACAGAGGTCGCTGAGGCACTGGCGCTCCAGGTGGTGATTATCTCAGTGCTCACACCTTGGATCCCCTTCTCTAGTAGCTATGACAATTCCCCCAGACAAGTTCTGCTATGCTGTCATCAGGCCTGAGTTGGTTTTCGAAGGTAATTTAAAACCTTATATGTGATTTTGTTCCTCTAAACAATGACAGGATTGCACTCTGCCAGCCAGTTAGAGGTGGAATTCTGCAGGAACTCAGGTTCTGGAATGTGTGCTCCTAAAGGCTGACCAAAACACCTGGCCCCTGGGTTCAAGGATGGAGTTGCATTGCATGTGCTGTGGGTTCGGATTGTTTTCTAACCAACTCAGCGTCCTGACATTTCAAAAATCAGACTTCATACTGCCTGCCTTAGGTAAATGACCCACTCAGCCCTACAAAGTTTGCAAAGACTTGGCACCCTGTCCCCTTCTCACACAGTGCATCAAATTCAGTGCAAACAAAATCTCCTTGCAGCTGCTTTCCTTTCTGTTCTTCTAAGATTTTCCAGATGGCACAGACAAGTGCTCAACTGGTATTCTGTCTCAGCTGGTATTGTCATCTAGCTGTAGTTTCCCTGCTGCCTTGGGGACATGGCTCAAGAGTATACTTGTCAGAGAGGGAAAACACAGGGTGACCACGGTTGACTCACACACACACACCGAATTTTTGGAGAGTCTTGCAATCCTGGCATGGCTGGTCCATAATCAGTCCCCTTGTTGGCTTGTCTATACTTGCTGAGGCCACAGCTTGAGTGGGGACCAAGAAACCAGTAGCACAATGTTCCATAGATCCACAGCTCTGACTCTGAGTTCCAGGTGCTGCCACTTCTTCACAACAGGGGTCGCTGTGGGGCTGCTCTTTCTCCAGAGAGGAATGCCAATTGTCTGTGCACATCTTTGGAAGCTCAGGGCTCTATTAACTGTGAATTTTCCACACAACCAAGTTCTTCTTGGCTGTTGGCTTGCGCGAGCTGAAATCATTTCCAACAGCGTCCGTTAGTTTGTATCTTGGTGCTTTCATTTTGTCAACCAAATCAGATTATGCCCAGCAAGCTACATTGGGACTTGATTCGAACCCAGGGTGTGCTCCTAAATGCTGACAGAACAGCTTGGTCCCAGGGATGAGTCATTCTCTCACTGAATCCAAGATGTATTACCTGAGTCTTCCCACCTCTGTTGAAAGTTCTAGGTGATGAGAATTACAGATAATATTATATATTCAAAGGAAAACATGCTGGTAAGTATTTCTGTGCATTATCTATTTTGTCCTACATACACTTCCTGAAAAATGAAGTTCAGAGAGATAAATGTAAGAAATCATTCTTTAGCCTGGTACATGGATTAGCCTACTGAGGGATTCAACTGCTAGGGAGACCAACAATAGAAGTAAGGCTTGTAAGAGGTGAAGCTCTTCCGAGACTGGAAGCACTTAAAAGACACACTCTCGAGGCCAGGGAGCTGGGTATTCTGTGTCAGGGCCAGCACTGTCCTGAGCTTCCATCTTAGCCTGTCCGGTTTCTGCAGGTGAGTTCCCTTGCGAAGCAGAAAATTCCAAAGGAAATTGCTGAAAATAGAAAGAATCTCCTGTGCAGAAGTCGTGGCACAGGCTTCTAATCCACATACTAGAGAGATAAAGCAAAGTAAATCTGAGTTCAGGGCTAGTCTAGTCTACACAGAAGGAAGAAGGGGTAAAATGGAAGTTGCAGGTGGACCCCTAAATTAATTTGTAAAGGAAGCACTGGGTAGATCACTCCTCAACCATGCTCAAGTGTGTTTGTGTGTGTGTGTGTGTGTGTGTGTCAGTGTGTGTGTTTGTATATGTGTGTGTGTGTTTGTATGTCTGTGTGTGTATGTCTGTTTGTGTGTGTGTTTGTGTGTTTGTGTTTATGTGTGTGTGTACACATGTGTGTTTGTGTGTGTCTGTGTGTGTGTGTGTGTGTGTGTGTGCGCGCGCGCGTGCGTGTGCAAGTGCTTGCTGGGAAAAAATCAGAAGGAACACCACCTTCTTTAGCTGACTTTCCTTTTTTCTCTCATTCTCAGGGTCACCCGTGGATCAAACTCACCAGAAGCCTGGAAGCAATGGGCATGTAGTGCAGTTTTGTGGGTCCGTTATATGGGGCAGATGACAAAAAGGAAAGAAACTGGAGCAGATTTGGGTTCCTGGGGGATGGTGAATTCAAGATCTAAAGATCAAGTTTAAATTGCACACTGGGCAAATACTCAGATTTTGTGGGGATCAAACTCGTACCATGTTTTAGAATCTGCCTTAAGAAACAACACAGGCCGGGAGTGGTGGCTCACACTTTTAAATCAGCTGTTGGGAGTCGGAGGCAGGTGGATCTCTGTGAGTTTCAAGCCAGCCTGATCTACATAGTGAGTTCTAGGACAGCCAGAGTTCCATACTGAGACTGAAATTAAAAAAAAAAAAAAAAAAAAAAAAAAAAAAAAAAAAAACAAATAAGCCAAAAAAAATTACATTGGTCAAACCATAGCAATAACAAGAATTTCACTGAACCCAAGGCGTTTACCAGGGCTTTGGAAGCTGTGGATCCAAAGTGCACCTTGAAGCCCATGCTTCCAGCCTCTAGGAAGGAGATGGTGACACAAAGCAAACTGACTTTATAAAACAGCATTTTAAATAATTTGGTGTGTTAACACCAAGAAGTGCTTCACATATTTGAAATGAGGCTATTAGTTTACCCGTTTAATCAATTAAGCAACAGTGAGTACTCGTTATTTTTATTTCATTTCTTTTTGTTTGTTTGTTTGTTTTGTTTTGTTTTGTTTTTTAAGACAGGGTTTCTCTGTGTAGCCCTGGCTACACTGTAACTCACTCTGTTTACCAGGCTGGCCTTGAACTCAGAAATCTGTCTGCCGCTGCCTCCCAAGTGCTGGGATTAAAGGATTAAAGGCATGCACCACCGCCCAGAGTCCCAGTAGCTACAACTGGGCTGCAAACCACACTTTGCAGGAGCCATTGGGCTCAGAGGAACAAGCCCGTATCCCCCCTGCCCCCACCCCTTAGAGGTTCAAAGACTACAATTCCCAGCAAGGATCACTATAAGGACCACAATTCCTGGAAAGCCAGCAGCTGTGAAGGCGAGGGGCAGCGTTCTCCTTGTACCACCTCCTGTGCAATTTGGAAACACAGTTTTGCCATTGAGAAGGTTGTGATGAAACTTAATGGATCATTAAAGAGCTTCTTTGCTTTCCTTTTTAAAACAAAACAATACAATAGTATTGCCCATCTGTTGAGTCCGGAATTCCAAACAGTGAAAAAAAATGTCTATCAGCGCTTTATCATCATCATCATTATTATTTTGTATTTTCAAGACAGTTTCTTTCTTTCTGTGTAGCCCTGGCTGTTCTGGAACATGCTCTGTAGACCAGGCAGGCCTCGAACTCACAAGAGATCAAGGTTCTTTTTAAATGTGGAAGGACATGGACTAACAGTGAGAGCCACCTGAGACCCACGACCACATGGCAACAGCTAAGTGCAAAACCTGTTCTTGCTGTCCTACATTTTAGTTGAAGAAGTAGGGATACGAGGGGTTTAGAAGGGTGGTTACTTCAGCAGCCAATCTGTTAACTCACGGCGAAATGTTTGGCCAATATTTTGTTTTGACTGTGTTTGCAGATATCACTGTAAAGCTGTAAGGTCGGCCAGTATTATTTAATATTCCCTCTGAGAAAGTAACCCAAGCACAGTGTCTGAAGGTTGCTGTGCTGAAGTCATTTGATGTAATTTCTAAATGTCACCTGCAAACTTTGTTCTTGTTGTGTGGTCTAGGGCTGCCCTAGAACTCACTGTGTCGTCTAGGTTGGCTGGAGCTCACTGCAGTCTCCTGGTTTACAAGTGCCCAGTGATATGTGTGTGGTGGTGACAGTGTATGCGTGCCTCACCTGTCTAGGCTGATGCTTTTAAAGACGCTCTTCAGAGCCTGCAGAGGTATGAGGTGTGTCCTGACCTTAGAGTAGGTAATAAATTGATCAGCAAGTACTAACTAATAACAAGGCCATTTTACTGCCATTCTTTAAGAAACATAAGAATTTCTTTAGGTGCAGTGTGTTTGTGATCTTGGGAAAACTGATGTTGTGAGTCATATTTGCTCTTCTGTTGTATGGGAACTGGGCACCATAATAATGTAAAGATATTTCCCATCTGGGAATCCTAATAACCTTAACCCTCTAATCCCCTAACTGAAACCCTGGTAACTGTGGGTTAGATTAGATTAGAAGAATCTAATAGTTCTGATTTCATACATTACTCATTCTATTGTTTATTTTGTTATTTTTTGTTGTAGTTTTTTTTATATTTCTTTAATATGTTTAGTGTTTTGATTATTACGTGGCAAAGGGACTTTTTTCACAATATTTGGTATTTTTGATGTTTCTTGTACATTAACGGGCACCTTTTTGGTTTGTGAAAAAATTTAATTTATGATTTAATTTGAAATATTTTCTAGACCTTTATGCTCATTGATCTTTTTCCTGTTCCTCCTCCTCTTCTCTTCCTTTCTCCTCCTCCTCCTTCTCTTTTTCTCCTCCTCTTCCTCCTCCTCCTTCTCTTCCTCCTCTTCCTCCTTCTTTTTTTTCTTCCTTCTCCCTCTCTAGCATGTCCTGAGAAATTAAACTAAAGTGAAACATGTAAGAGTCTGATGCAAAAGAGTTTGTTTGTGGAAAAGGAGAGGAGTGAGAACCTGAGGATGGTGACTTATTTTCCTGGCTGGTATTGCATATCTTTCTATGCTGGTATCTGGGCAACTGCATTTTGGTGATTATTGGTCTAGGTAAGGATTCTCAGTTTGTCTTGTTTGTGTGGTTGTTTATTCCTTTGTTACAGTTTTCTGTCTAGATTTTCATAGTTTTGGGTGAGTGTGGCCTCTTTACTGATGTTTTGGTTATGTTCAAGAGAGATTGCTGGTCAATGTTGAATACTAGGAGAGGAGGTATGAAGGAGGTGATAATTTCAATACACAAAGAGACTGCCAACATTTCAATATTTCAGAGCTACAGTCATCTAAGGGAGCCTTAGTTTAGGGTGTGCCCTCAACAGAATGGCTGGCTGCTATGTCTGTGTGAGATAGTGTAGATGAGGCTTGGCACTGTGAGAGGCCATGGAAGGACATTGGTGAAGGTGCAACCTCAGTTGCAATTGATGGCCCAAAACTGAAGGGGTAATGCATAGAAGTTGAGGCTTGGCACCATGAAGAGAACCTATGAGAGGCTATTGGTGAAATCTAGTTACAGCAGAAAGCAGCAGTGTTTTGGGGATGCCAGTAACATGAGATGAGCACTAAGAACAGCAGCAGCAGTGGAGTACAGGCAGCTGGAGCCTAGTAAACACGCTGTGTGCTACAAAGGGGAGAGCTGCAGAAGTGTCTCAAGCACTTGGAGGAGCTCAGAACATGGTGAGCTGGTGAGTTGGATTACATTTATTGGAGGCTGAGTTTTGCTTTTGATTGTGACTGTGCCCTGATATTTTTCTTTCTTGAAGGAATAATGTATTTTAGTAGAGCCCACAGTTAAGAGTCTTTGAATTTTTAAAAGATATTGGATATTTTAATGAGTTGGAATTTTTAATATGTAAAGACTTTGGGGCTTTTAAAGTTATTTAGATCTTGGGGATGAATAAGGAAATAAGGGTTGAGGATTAATAGTGATATGTTGGTGTGTCGCGTTGACAAGGGGTCAAATGTACTGGCTGGTTTTGTGTGTCAACATGACAGAGACTGGAGTTATCACAAAGGAAGGAGCTTCATTTGGGGAATTGCATCCATGAGATCCAACTGTGGGGCGTTTTTTTCAATTAGTGATCAAGAGGGGAGATTGTGGATTGAGACCATCCCTGGACTGGTATTCTTGGGTTCTGTAAGAGAGCAGACTGAGCAAGCCAGGGGAAGCACGTCAGTAAGAAACATCCCTCCATGGCCTATGCATCAGCTCCTGCTTCCTGACCTGCTTGAGTTCCAGTCCTGACTTCCTTTAGTGACCAACAGCAATGTGGAAGTGTAAGCTCAATAAACCCTTTCCTCCCCAACTTACTTCTTGGTCGTGATGTTTGTGCAGGAATAGAAACCCCGACTAAGTCAAGGGTAATGAAAATGAGTGGCAGTTGAGCCTTGCCAGTATGAGAGGCCGGGAAAGATCAGTGGTGAGGTGAAGACCCAGGAGCAGTTGTCAGGATTGACAAGATTTTGAAATGAAGCTGGGTCTTATAGAGCTGTGTGTGTGTGTGTGTGTGTGTGTGTGTGTGTGTGTGTGTGTGTGTTGGGGTGACATGCTACTCCTGTTCCAGTTACCCGTTTTTGTTTGCTTGTTTGTTTTCTATTGTCTTATTGTGGAGGTTTACCATTCTTTACATCCACGTGTATTCTTCTTTCCATCCCCTAATTGATTTTGGAGAAACTTAGAAACACACTTTTGCGATTGGGAAAGCAATGGTAAATCTTTTTTTTTTTTTTTTTTTTTTTTTTTTTTTTGAGACAGGGTTTCTTTGTGTAGCCCTGGCTGTTCTGGAACTCACTCTGTAGACCAGGCTGGCCTCGAACACAGAAATCCACCTGTCTCTGCCTCCCAAGCGCTGGGATTACAGGCATGTACCACCATGCCCAGCTAGAAATGGTAAATCTTATCGCAAAGTAACTTTGTTACTTTCCTTTAAAAATAAAACAAAACTAGAATTACCCATCAGTTGAGTCTGGAAGTCAAAACTGAAAAAAAACTTCGAATCAACACTTTATCTTAATTATTATTGTTATTTTGGATTTTCAAGATAGTTTTTTTTTTCTGTATAGCCCTAGGTGTTCTGGAACTTGCTCTGTAGACCAGGCTGGCCTTGAATTCACTAGAGATCTGCCTGCTGCTGCCTACAGAGTGCTGGGAATAAAACCTTGCACTACCACTACCAGGCTTAAGAGTTCAGGAGAAGAGAGTTTCATTTTTTTGTGACATGCTGATCATCATGTTTGGGGAAGTTTAATTTACAGTTATGATGGGAATTAAGTATCTGGGTAGTTAAGATGATGTTCATCTACCTGTAGAAAGAATGTGAGTTGAAATCACTTAATAATGCCTTTCCCTGTTGTGCTACCACAGATGACAGACAATGCAGCTCCCTCAGCATTGCTGATGATGTCTGTGCTGACAGCATCATGGGCTGAGTTGTATAACACGTGTGTGTTAGGCATTAGGGATTCTGCACAACACCAGTATCTGGTACAGATATCACTTTGATTATTGTCATGGCTGCTGCTTATGCCTGGCATGGCAGAGATGATGGCAATTTACTTGGTAAACAAATGAGACACTGCAGTTGATGTGTTAAGCAGGGAGCCTGGCATCTAATAAATTATCGAGTGCCCAGGGAATGGTTACATGGAAAGTTTAGGATGAGCATTATTCAAGTATGCACGCATATATTTTAAAAATAACAGCAGTGCTTTTAACATGTTGACAGATCATGAGGCTGTGGGGGAAGATGATCTGGATGGGTCATATGGCCTTGGAGCATGTTTGGGACAGGTGGGGCATATTGTATGCTTGTCAAGGGTTTTTGTTTGTTAGGTTTTCTTAATTCTTTTTTTTTTCTTTTTTTGAGACAGGGTTTCATCATTAGCCTGAGCTGTCCCTATAGACCAGGTTGGCCTCAAACTCACAAGAGATCCACCTGACTCTGCCCCACCACGTTCTGGGATTAAAGTTTGAACCACTGTTGCTTGGCTTTCCATGTTTTGTTTAAATATGAGAGGACATAGACTAACATTGAGAGCCACCTAAGACCTGAGACCACATGGAAACTGCTAAGTGCAAAACCTGTTCTTTCTGTCCTACTGTGTAGTTGAAGCAGTAGGGATATTAGAGGGGTTGAGAAGGGAGATAATTTCAGCAGCCAACCCTTTTGCTGATGTGGTCCATGTTTTTTTTTTCTTTTTTTCTTTCTTGACAGTATTTGCTGTTATCATTGTAGAGCTGAAAGGTTAGCCAGTGTTGTTTAATATTCTCTCTGAGAAAGCAGTTCAATCCCCATGTCCAGAGGTTGTTGAGATAACTAAGGCATTGGTAAATCTGCCATGGAGAGATATGTACAAGGAGAGGAAGTACCCAAACTGTTACAAGTGGTGACTTTCAAGATTATGCCGTGTGTGTCAGAAGAGACTTTAGACGTTTGAACAGAGTAGGAGTTCCTACAGACTGTTAGAAAGATTGAATGAATTTACATCACAGGATGAATATTTGCCTATAATGTCAAGGGTCAGGATGTAGTTAATTGAATCAAAAAACTTCTAGATAGGATGATTTCTTTGGGGGCTTGTCTTTCTGGTCTGGATTTAGTTACAGAGCTTGTGGAAGATCATGAAGGAGGAGCCTTTACAGATATCGTCCAGGATAGTGTTTATAGAATGAAACATTTTATTTTTCTCTAATTTTTTGCTTTTCCAATAATTTATATAATCATTGTCACCCTTATCACTCTCCCCATTATATGTCCCTTGCTATGGCAGAGTCCCTCCCCCAGTCTACTCCGTTTTTCTTTGAGAGGTTGTGGGGCCCCCAGGTATCCCCAAAATTGGTGCATCAATTCTATTGTGAGTTAAGTACATTCTCTCTCACTGAGGCCAGACATGGCAGCCCAGTTAAGGAAACAGATTCAAAAGATATCCCCCCCACACACACACACAGCTATAGGGAAAGCCCACGCTACAGTTGTTAGATGACCTTCTGAGTCTCTGCACTGCACATCTGATATATGTGCTGGGGGACTTAGTCCATCCTGTGTATGCTATTTGGTTGGTGGCTTAGTCTCTGAGTGTCCCCAAGGGTGCTTGTTACTTGAGTCTCTTGGTCTTCCTGTAGAGTTCCTATCCTCCTCAGGGATTACAATCTTTCCAACATATCATCCATAATAGTCCCCAAGGTCCATGCAATGTTTGATTCCGGATCTCTGCAGCTTTTTCAGTCAGCTGCTTGTTGGATCCTCTCAATGGACAATTGCTCAAGGATTCAGTATGGGAGCATAACAGAGTGTCGTTAATAATGTCATGGATTGGTGTCTGTCCATAGAATGGCACTCAAGTGGGGCACATTTTCATTGGTCATGCCCTCAGTCTCTGCTCCAGATTAAACCTGCATTTCTTTTAGAGGGGAAACATTGTGTCCTTGGTGTGTTCTGTGTTGTGGTTGAAACTGACCCTTCAACGTTCTTCTCATGCTCCCATATATTCACGATAATCTCTTTCCTTAAATTATATAAAATACAATAGATACATTTGCTAATCAGTCATAATCTATTTTACAAGTCTAGTTGTTTTATATTTTTATATTTATTTTATTTTTTGCTTTTCTTTTCCAAAACATATTTCTCTGTGAACCTTGTCTGTCCTTAATGTAGGAAGAGAAACCGCAAAAGACACATGTCTTGTGCTTGTAATATAAGCATATTTTTGTGCAGTTTTTCCTCCACAGCTTTAGTGTTGAAATTTGGCCAAATATATTGACTATATTCTATTTCTCAGAAAGGCATATATTCATGACATCAATATTATCTGAGGATTCAGGTTCGTTAGGTTTCACATGAATGCTGTTCTTTCTCAGGTTTGTGTTTGTTCTCAAATGTTTGAATAAATGGAAATATTTTGCCTGTGTGCATGTATATAAATACCATCTTTGTCTCATCTTTAGTGTTGTCACAGGATAGCCTCAGAACTCCTGATCTTGAAGTAATGAGTAGCTGTTGGTCCCCCATGTGTTTACCAGGAATTTTCCACCATTATGTGAAGGACCAGCAGGTGCTTTCCAATGCTGAGCTCGTTCTCCTACCCTAAGTTGCTTATTTATGATCAACAATTTTATTACTATTATTTTCGTCTGTCCATTTGTAACAACTTAATCATGTATTCTCTTTTAGTAAAATTTTATTAATGTTATAGTTTAAACTGTTACACTTCCTGTTTCTGCCAGATGAATTCAGATGTGCAGTGAATGTATAATTCTTTGTAGGAACTTTAGTAAAGAACTGTGATTGCTATATCATTTTTATTTACTTGGTTGATTTTTGTATGGATTGAGGGTTTTAAAATATAACTTTTAGTCTCCTAGAACACATTACAAAGGTCATGCCAGTGTCAAGTTATTAGACATACACCAGCCTGTGTCTCTGTGATTAAAGACATGAGCAAATACACTCAGCTTGCCCATCATGTTTGTAGTTAGCAAATGTTCATTCAATTTTTCAGGTGTGTGCTCAGTATTATGGATCTGTTTCCCCCTGCATGTCCCTCTCAGTTGGCATTTCTCTAGCAAGGCTGTGTCCTATTCAAAGTGTTCAAAAGTGACAGAGGTGTAATTTATAATTAAAGATCCTTCTAAAATGACACAGTGATTATAAATTTTGAATCTGAAAATAAGTAGAGCAAGCACGAGAATTATGTGAATATATATTTGAGAAAGCATATATTTGTTTTCCGGGGATGTTAGTATCATGCTTTGTGTTGTACATTTGTATGGGATATTTAGGATGCAGTGACTTTTGATGATGCGCATGTGAAATTCACGGAGGAAGAGTGGAATTTGCTGGATCCTTCCCAGAAGAGTCTCTACAAAAATGTGATGTTGGAAACCTACCTGAACCTCAAAGCTATAGGTAAGACTGTTATTTTTTTTCAGAAGGAAACAAATGCTTGTTGGTTATTGATGATCTTCTATTATTTTTATTGTATGAAAATTGAGCTGAATAATTCAGTTTCACTGAATTTTCACTGTAACTTTCACAGTACAGTTAAAATTCATAGTATCTTTAATTTTGCCTATTTTCCAATAGTATATCACTCATTTTCTTGTACTGTGTTTTAGGCTATAATTGGGAAGACCATAATCTTGAAGAACATTGTCAAAGTTGTAGAAACATGAAAGGTAATTTTCATGTGCAAGCTTATACAAATTTGTCTCTGAGGAAATTTTAATATCTTATGGAATCTCCAGTTAAAAGCAAGACTATAAAATAACAGTCCTTTAAGTGTAGCTATGATTATAATATTCTTACAAAACCATGTACCTCAAGATCCAATATCTGGTTTGTGCATCCATTTGATAAATAGCTCCATTAGAGCTATGCTGTGGAGCTGACATTCTGTATAGCCTCAAAGTATTTAGAAATTGCATAATGAATAATGATAAATCTATATCCAAAACATTCTAATAAGCAATTAGTCCATAGAAAGTTTGGTGATACTCATATTCTTGTAGTAATATGGTTAAGTTTGGTGAGAGAGCATTTTATGAGTATCAAGAATGTTGTGGGGAGAAACATTAGACGATATTGCACATGGTATGAGAAGCAAAAATTCAAACAGTGTGAATGCAATGTGTAAAACTTTCATTTATCATTCTTTTTTAGGTATATCGTGTGTCACAATGGATAAAAATGATGTGAGCATGGGATATTGAAAGAGGAACATAAAATTTTTTGTTCTAAAACAGGAAGATACATAGTATTCTGACTTTGATAGAAAATAGGAATGTGAAAGATATTTGAAATTAGTTGGTTTTCTAGTTTTACAGGGAATATCCCAAAACTCATAGTTTAGAAAAACTTTATGGGTATTAAGAATTTGAAAATTCTTCTGTGTGTCCTGGTTAATAGTCAAAAGTGTTGTAATTCACACGAGGGGAGAAAATATGAATAAAATCAGTGTTATAAAGATAAGAGTTGTTCTTTCTTCAGATAGCTAAAATACATCATATAAAAAGAGGGTGTTATAAATATGAGCCATGTAATAACTATCACAGGGGTCTTGAACTACTCATGATGAGGGAGAACACCATGAACATATAAATTACTAAAACCTTAAGATCTGCTGCTTCTTTACCATTAGAAAAATTGTAAACTTAATTCATATTGATTATATGATTAATCAGAGTTATGAATGTGGTAAAGATTTCACATATGCTAATTATCATTGCAGGCATGTAAGAAGATATACTGGAGTGAAACTCTATGAGTGTAATATATGTGGTAAAGCCTTTACAAGATCAAGTCATCTCCAACATCATAAAATAGCACATACTGGAGAGAAACCTGATGAATGTAATCAATGTGGTAAAGTCTTTGCACAGTGCAGTTATCTCCAATATCATAAAAGAACACCTACTGGAGAGAAACCTTATGAATGTAATCAATGTGTTAAAGCCTTTGCATGTCACAGTAATCTGCAAAGACAGAAAAGAACACATACTGGAGAGAAACCTTATGAATGTAATCAATGTGGTAAAGCCTTTGCACAGCACAATGATCTCCAAAGACATAAAATGTCATAAAAGAAAAATTGTAAATTTAATTCATATTGATTATATGATTAATCAGAGTTATGAATGTGGTAAAGATTTCACATATGCTAATATCGTTGCAGGCATGTAAGAAGATATACTGGAGTGAAACTCTATGAGTGTAATATATGTGGTAAAGCCTTTACAAGATCAAGTCATCTCCAACATAATAAAATAGCACATACTGGAGAGAAACCCGATGAATGTAATCAATGTGGTAAAGCCCTTGCAGAGTGCCGTCATCTCCAATATCATAAAAGAACACCTACTGGAGAGAAACCTTATGAATGTAATCAATGTGGTAAAGCCTTTGCATGTCACAGTAATCTGCAAACACAGAAAAGAACACATACTGGAGAGAAATCTTTTGAATGTAATCAATGTGGTAAAGCCTTTGCATGTCACGGTAATCTACAAACACATAAAAGAACACATACTGGAGAGAAACCTTATGAATGTAATCAATGTGGTAAAGCCTTTGCATGTCACAGTAATCTGCAAACACAGAAAAGAACACATACTGGAGAGAAATCTTTTGAATGTAATCAATGTGGTAAAGCCTTTGCATGTCACGGTAATCTACAAACACATAAAAGAACACATACTGGAGAGAAACCTTATGAATGTAATCAATGTGGTAAAGCCTTTGCACAGCACAGTCATCTCCTAAGACATAAAAGAACACATACTGGAGAGAACCCTTATGAATGTAATCAATGTGGTAAAGCCTTTGCACAGCACAGTCATCTCCTAAGACATAAAAGAACACATACTGGAGAGAAACCTTATGAATGTAATCAATGTGGTAAAGCCTTTACAAGACCCAGTCATCTCCAGTATCATAAAAGAACACACACCGGACAGAAAACTTGTTAATGTAATCAATGTGGTAAAGTGTTTGCACCAGGGATAAGTCTCCAAATTCTGTGTGCTGGAGAGAAACATAATGAATATGACCATGAATTAAGTGGGAGTTAGGAGGGTATCATAGGAGGATATGATAGACATGGGTGCTTGGGATTATTTCCACTCTGGAGATTTTTTTTTTCTATGCTTTTGCAAAGAAGTTTGCTGCCCTTGTCTGAAGAGTTTCCTTGAGGTTAAGGTAAAGCTGTTTACACTAATTGTATTGACAAAGTAAGTCATGAAAATCACCGCATAGAATTTGGCCTGAAAAATTTTAACAAACAAAGAAACTAAGAAAGGAAAAATAAAAAAGAAAGGTTCAAAATACAAGGCTGACAGGAGCCTGATATAGTTGTCTCCTGAGAGTCTCTGCCAGTGCCTGACAAACACAGAGAGGGATACTCTCAGCCAGGCATTGAACTGAGCACAGAGTCCCCAATGGAGGAGCTAGAGAAAGGACCCACGGAGCTGAAGGTGTTTGCAGTCCCATAGGAGAAACAACAATATGAACAAACCAGTAACCCCAGAGCCCCCAGGGACTAAACCACCAACCGAAGAGTACACATGGAGGGACCCTTGGCTCCAGCCACATGGGTAGCAGAGGATGGCCTGGTCGGACATCCATGAGAGGAGAGGCCCTTGGACCCATGAAGGCTCATTGCCCCAGGGTAGGGGAATACCAGGTCAGGGAAGCAGGAGTGGGTGGGTTAGTGAGCATGGGGTGGGGGGATGGGATATAGGGTATTCAGAGGGAAAACGAGGAAAGGGGACATTTGAAATGTAAATAAAATATAAATAGAAACATATGTATATATAATATAAAATATATAAAAATATAAATGAATAAATAAATTTAAAAATAAAAAAAAAATTGAAAAAGCACTTGGAAAGCAGAGGCAGGTGGATTTCTGAGTTTGAGGTCATCCTGATCTACAGAGTGAGTTCCAGGACAGCCAGGGCCACACAGAGAAACCATGTCTCAAAAAAAAAAAAAAAAAAAAAAAAAAAAAAAAAAAAAAAAAAAAAAAGAAACCAAACACAAAAAAATAAATGTAAATAAGAAAATATCTAATAAAAAATTCTTTAAACAAAACACAACATTACCTCTCATTGTGACCACCTTGAATGGATAAAGGTCAATTCACAAGTATCTTAATCACTGCTGCTGCTTTGATAAAATACTCTGTCAGGAGAACAGGTTTATTCCAGCTCATGGTTCACAGTAAAGTCCCTCATGGTGGGCAATGCCACTCTGAAGTGTGAAGCAGCTGCACACTCACATCAGGTGTGTAAATAATCAGGATGCCAAGAGCAATGAACATCTGCTGCTGCTCAGCCCCTTTCCACACACTGCCCGGGACCCTAGCCAGGGAATGGTGCCGCCCACAGTGGGTGGGGCTTCCCACACCAGTTAAGATAACCAAGGCTGTCCCTGACAGCCACGCCCTGAGGCTCCTCCCCTTTGTTAGGATTCTGTCTAAGCTCCACCCCACAGTTACCTGGCAACAGCCAGATATGCCCCGCCCCACCGTTACCTGGCAACAGCCAGGTAGGTCTGGTGCACTATAAATGGGGCTTCCTGCCCCTCCCCGTCTCTTATTCTCTCACTCTCAGCTTCTCTCTTGCCCCTTCTTGGGCTCCCCTCCCTTCCTCTCCCCTCCCCCTCTCTCCACATGGTCATGGCGGCCTCTGCTTCTCTACTCTCTCCCTCTCTCTGCCTTTCTCTGCCTCTATTTCCCTCTTTACTCCCCTCTCCATGCCCTGAATAAACTCTATTCTGTGCTATACTGTCTTGTGTCTGGTAACCTCAGGAGGAAGCGATGCCTTGGCATAGGCCCACTGAGGCATGCCCTTCCCCCACACCGTGGTTAGAACATAGTCTCTCACCTCTTTCTCTTGCTTTGATAACAACACCCCTGGCCACTCTAGCTCTTATAAAGTAGACAATTGAGGTTGACCATCATGGTGGCTTTGAAGCTTGGTCTATTTATCTAGACACTGGGGTCCTCTGTCTTGCCTTGCAAGAGTATATGAAATCATTTTCTCAGAAAGTAATATAATTTTATATTTCAAAATATTTTATATTTTATATTTCTAGAATCTATTTATTGGAATTTGTGCATGCACTAGCTTTCCCACCAGATCTTAAATGTTTTAGGGGACTGTTCCTGACCAAATAGACATTCAAAAGTTAAGTGGCTGGGTGGGTATTTTGCCCCTTGCTCCCCTCTCATTTAAATTAACAATTATTACAAAACCATAAATGATCGACTATATATTTTATTAAGTTTATATTTATGTCTTATATGTTTACTCTCTTTACATGAAAGACTCATAACCAATCTTTATTTTTCACACACATTCAGAATCCCCCTTCATTTGCACATACATGTCTTCACTTTTTAAAAAGTATTTATGACAAACGTGTGCACACACACTCACACACCATGTTACTTGTTATCTCATAATCATTTTTCTAGCATGTTTTAGCATTGAACATTAATAAGAAGTATATTAACGTTCAACTATCCATGAAGTGTACTGTTTTTACTATGTGGTTACTTTAAGAGAGTCTTTTCATAAAATTTTTAAAAATTTAGGGGAAAGTCAAATTTTCTTTCCCTTTATTGATGTGCATACATAAGCATCTTATGATGGATCTCATTTAGGTGTCTTCCTTGTTGATAACCAGGGTATTTAATAATACTATTGGAGAACTGTGAGCATGAATCATAGTGAAAATCAGTGTGCAGAGTATGACATTTTCATCATTTGGAATTTTCCACAAGGCCTTGGATTAAAAGTGAAAATAGGAAGCTATTTTCCTTGTGCTCCACGTAACCAACAACTTTACATATCTGAAGACTTGGAGTGGGCCACGGGAGGAACATCAGTGGGTACAATTATTTTTCAGTTTTTCTATATTTTAAAATATGAGTTGATGAAGTATTAGCTCTGTGTTAAGACCAACTGCTATGCTTGCAAAAAACCATTGTCAGTTATAAACACTAAAATTTGATATTTCTCAATTTCATGAAAATCTGGTCTTAGGGAACAAAAGCCTCTGGATACCATGTTCATTTGCACACACATCCCTATTCACCTCTCAGGAATGTATTTATTAAATTTGTAAATATAATTAATTTTGTAACTATATTTAAACTACTGAATTTGCAGATTCTGTGTGAACATATTTATAGCCAAATTGAAAATAGTATGTATTCATTAACAGAAATCTTTCTTTGGATTCAAGGTTTCCATTTTTAATTTATTTATATATGTATGCATATATGTATATGTATATGTATATATATATATTTATATACAAATTATATAAATGTATATATGTACATATGCATAATGTATATGTATATATAGGATTTTTATATTTTTATTGAATATTTTCTTTATTTACATTTCAGATATCATCCCCTTCTCATGTCTCCCCCCAGAAGCCCCCTATGCAATTCTCCATCTGACTTCCTCTATGAGGGTGTCCCCCATCCATCCACTCAATCTCATCTTACAACCCTGGCATTCACCTACACTGAAGCATCCAACCTCCTAGGCACAAAAGCTATTCCTCCTGCGAACATCTAACAAGTCCATCCTTTTCTTCCTATGCATCTGGTCCCATGAGTTCCAGCATGTATTCTATTTGGTTGGTGGTCCAGTCCCTGAGAGTTTGGCTGGTTGAGACTGTTGCTCCCCAAATGGGACAGTACATGTCCTCAGCTCCTTCAGTCCCTTCCCCAGTTCCTCTGTCAAGGACCCCAAGCTCAATCCAATGGTTGACTGTGAGCATCCACCTTTGTATTTTTCAGGCTCTAGCAGAGCCTTTCAGGAGACAGCTATATCAGGCTCCCGTCAGAAAGCACTTCCCTGGTTTTAGGATTGTATATGGGTTGGATACCCAGGTGGGGCAGTCTCTTTATGGTCTTTTTTTCAGTCTCTGCATGTCACATTGTCTCCATAATACCTCCTGTAAATATTTTGTTCCCCCTTCTAAAAAGGACTGAAGCATCCACAAATTGGTCTTCCCTGTTCTTCAGCTTCATATGGTCTGTGAATTGTATCTTGGGCATTCAGAGCTTCTGGGCTAATAGTCACTTATCAGTGAGTACATTCTATGTGTGTTCTTTTGTGATCATGTTATCTGACAGAGGGTGATATATCCTAGTTTCATCCTTTTGCCTAAGAATTTCAAGAATTAATCATTTTTAATAGCTGACTAGAACCCCACTCTGTAAATTCGCAACATTTTCTGTTTCCATTCCTCTGTTAAAGGACATCTGTTTTATTTGAGCTGCTGTGAACATAATGTAGCATGTGAACTCATTATATGTTGGAGCACGTTCTGGGTATATGGCCAGGAATGGTATAGCTGGGTCCAATTTACTGAGGAATGGCCAAAATTATTTTCAGAGTGATTGTACCAGCTTGTAATCCTGCCAGTAGTGGAGGAAAGTTCCTATTTCTAAACATCTACATCAACATCTCTTTTCACCTGAGTTTTTAATCTTACCTCTTCTGACTGGTGCAATGTGAAACCCCCGAATATTTTGATGTGCATTTCCTTGATCACTAAGGATATTGAAAATTTATTTCACTGCTTTTCAGTCATTCAATATTCAGAATTATCTGTATAGTTCTGCACTCCACTTTTTATTTCCCCTGTGTCCATGTGCTTGAGGCTCTTCCCCACTTCCTTTTCTATTAGTTTCAGTGTGTCTGGATTTATGTGGAGGTCCTTGAACCATTTGGACTTTAACTTTGTACAAGGAGATAAGAATGGATCAATTTGCATTCCTCTACATGATGAACACCAGTTGAACCAACAAAATTTGTTTAAAATCCTGTCCTTTTCCTCTAGAAGGTTTTAGCTCCTTTGTGAAATATTAAGTGATCATTGCTGTGTGGGTTCAATTCTTTGTCCTCAATTTTATTCCAGTGTTCTACCCAGTACCAATTCCATGCAAAATTTTCACTATTGTAGTACAGCTTGAGGTAAGGGATTGTGATACTTCTAGAACTTCTATTATTATTGAGAATTATTTTCGCTATTCTGGGTTATTTTCTTATTACAAATCAACTTGAGAACTGTTCTTTCTGACTCTATGAGGAATTGAGTAGGACTTTTGATAGGGATTTCATTTACTCTGAAGATTGCTTTCAGCACGATGACCATTTTTATCAAACTATTCCAACCATCCCAGGAGGATGGAAGATCTTTCCATCTCATGAATTCTTCTTTAATTTCTTACTTCAGAGACGTTAATTTCTTGTCATACAGATCTTTCACTTGCTTGGTCAGAGTCACAGCAAGATATGTTACATTGTTTGTGATAATGGTGAAGGGTGTTGTTTTACTAATTTCTTTCTCAGACTATTCTTTGAGTATAGGAAGATTGCTGATTTGTTTTAATTGATTTTATATCTGGCCGTTTTGATGAAATTGTTATTATCTCTAGTTCTCTTGTGGAATGTTTGAGATCACTTAATTATACTATCATATCATCTGCAAACATTGATATTTTGACTTTTCCTTTCTAATTTGCATCTCTTTGACCTCGTTTTGCTGTCTAATTGATCTGGATATAATTTTCAGTACTTTATTGAATAGTGGTAAAAAGATTGGACAGCCTTGTCTAGTCCCTGATTTTAGTGGGATTATTTCAACTTTCTCTCCATTTAGTTTGATATTGGCTACTGGTTTTCTGTATATTGGTTTTACTATGTTTAGTTTTGGGCCTTGAATTCCTAATCTTTCCAAGGCTTTGATCATATAGGAGTGATGGATTTTGTCAAATGCTTTCTCAGCATCTAATGAAATGTTCAGGTGTCTATTTTCTTTGAATTTGTTTATATAGAGGAATATGTTGATGAAATTTCTTACAGTGAACTAACCCTGCCTCCCTGGGATGAGGCCTAGTAGATCATCCTGAAATTTTTGATATACCCTTGAATTTGGTTTTTAAATTTTAATTAAGTATATTTGCATCAGTATTCATATGGAAAATTGGTCCGAAGTTCTTGTTCTTTGTTGTGTCTTTGTGTGATTTTGGTATTGATGTAACTTTGGATTCATAGATCAAATTTGGTATTATTCCTCCTGTTTCTATTTTGAGGAATAGGTGGGAGTGTATTGGCATTGGGTTTTCTTTGAAGATCTGATAGAATTCTGTACAAAAATTGTCTAGTCCTGGAGATTTCTTGGCTGGGAGATTATTTTATTTCCCATTTCATCTAGGTTTTTTCAGTTTTGCTGAGTATAAATCTTTGCAGTAGGATCTGATGATTTTACTGAATTTCCACAATTTACATTATTATGTCTCCCTTTTCCTTTCTGATTTTCTTTATTTGGATGCTGTATCTGTGCTCTTGGTTTAGTCTACCTATGAGTTTATCTATCTTGTTGATTTGGTCAAAGGACCAGCTTCTTGTTTTGTTGATATTTTGTATAGTTTTATTTGTTTCTACGTGGTTGCTTGCAGACCTGAGTTTGATGCTTTCCTGCTGCCTACCCCTTTTGGGTGAATTTGCTTCTTTTTGTTCTAGATCTTTCAGATGTGCTGTTAATTGACTAGTGTATGCTCTCTCCAGTTTTTTTTTTTTTTTTGAGGCACTCAAAGCTGTGAATTTTCCTCTTAACTGTGCTTTAATTGTGACCCATTAGTTTTGGTATGTTGTGCCTTCATTTTTCATTAAATTCTAATGAGTCTTTTATTTCTTTATTTCTTCCTTGAACAAGTTAGCATTTATTAGGGTGTATTTCATCTTCCATGTGTATGTGGTCTTTATGTAGGGTTTTTTGTTGTTTTCCCTTTTGTTGTTATTGAAGACCAGCCTTAGTCTATTGTAATCTGTTAGTATGAGTGGGATTATTTTAGTCCTCTTATATCTGTTGAGGCATGATTTGTGACTGATTATACTGTCAGTTTTGGAGAAGGTACCATATAGGTGCTGAGAAGATTCTCATAGGTCTGATATTATATATTACTTGACTTTTTCTTACTACTTTACTACTCTTTATTAGTTCAAATCATTTGGTGCTTTGAATATTATTGACAGGAGGAATTTCTTTTCTGATCCAGTCTATTTGGATTCCATATGCTTCTGAAGTGTTTATATTCATCTCTTTCTTTAGGTTAGGGAAATTTTCTTCTATAATTTTGTTGAAGATATTAATGGCCTTTTAAGTTGGGAATCTGCAATTTCCACTCTACCTATAATGCTTAGGTTTGGTATTCTCATTGTGTCCTGGATTTCCTGGATATTTTTGGTTAGGGGAATTTTGCATTTTCTTTGACTGTTGTGTCAGTGTTTTCTTCTGTATCTGAGATTCTTTCTACTATCTCTTGTATTCTGTTGGTGATGCTTTCATCTATGATACCTTATTTCTTTCCCAGGTTTTCTATATGTAGGATTGTCTCCCTTTGTGATTTCTTTATTGTTTCCTTTTTCCATTATTCCATCCTGGATAGCTTTGTTCAATTCCTTCACCATTTTGGTGGTGTTTTTGTATAATTTTTAAAGGATTTTTGTGTTTCCTCTTTCTACCTGTTTATCTGTGTTGTCCTGATTTTCTTTAACAAATTATTATGTCTTTCTTAAGGTCCTCTGTCATTATCATGAGATGTGATTTTAAATCAGTGTAGCTTTTCTGGTGAGTTGGATTGTCCAGGCTTCACTGTGGTGGGAGAATTGTGTTCTGATGGTGCCAAGCAGCCTTGGTTTCTGAGGCTTATGGTCTGGCGTTTGCCTCTTGACATCTGCTAATCTCTGATGTGAGCTGTTCTTGCTATTTTTACTGTGGTTTACCCCTCCTAAAAGCATTTGTGTAAGCACTCTTTGGAGAACAGTTTTTTTTCCAGGAGGAATGTGTGTAAGGAAAGCTGTACCTCAGGGTCAGCTGTGGTTGCAAAGAGAAACACAGAATGATCTTTTGCTAGGTTTCTCTTAATTCCTGTTAACTCTGGGTACTGGATGATTCCCTGGGTGCAGATATGTGAACACTGTGAACTGAATAAAGACTAATTTTATTCCCAGAAACTACTTGGGAGGTAATCATGTCCTGTAAATACAGTCACAAGGGAACTGGTGTTCTTTTGCTCTTGCAGGTACTGCACACAGATATACACAGTCCATGCACATAAAATAAAAATGACACTAAAAAGAAATTCTCTATAGTGTTTACTTAGCTTTTTTTGTGAAATGGAGCAAAGTCAGGGGGAGTTAAAATAGACTCCTTCTGGTCTGGATTTAGGCACAGCTGTGGACATCCTTGGAACCAGCCTCCTTAGAGTCAAAACCAGCCATATTCTAAGGATATTATAGCATATCATAGCTGTTCATCTGTAAGCACAGTGCTTTAGAACACTTTTCTTTGTTATCTGTATTTGTGCTCTTTGTCTTTGCATGTGTAATAATTTTGTTTGATACTCGTTTTCCACCCACAGTGTAGGACATACATTATGATATAGAAGATAGATTTTGATTTTAAATCCATATCTGCCTTTCTGGGAAGACCTGCCATCTCCTGTAGTATTCAAATTTTCACATGTATGTCATAGAGCCTGAACCTAAGAGACTTAATGTTGACAGCATTTGTTGAAAGCAAATTCTATTCTAGGGTGGGAATTCTTTGACTGTTAGTCAGAGTTGAATGTATGCTAGCATTAAAGTCATTGTTGTTATTAGCTGCTTAAGTGTGTGGAGTAATTTCTACTTGACAGGGGATATTTATTCTAAGACAGCTATACCTGCAGCAGCTAACAATTATGAATCTGAGACAATTTGTCCTATGTTTGGCTGGCTCAGGTGGCCTTGGTCCCAGAAATTTGCTCCCTTGTTCAATGACCTTGCTGTTCTATTAATGAAACTAATTAAATTCTTAAATGGCTGAATGAGGATACATTTACCTATGGAATCATATAGACACTTCGGTCATGGCAGAAGGATTTGCATGTGGAGCATGGTTTCTGCCTTCAGACCAGAATAAGTGGACTTGCTCATATGATTTCCTAGTGCCTCAAGTATTGGTGTACTGTGAAGAAATGGGTCCCCTGTGCTAGTGAGTTGAAGATTGTGCTCTACTTTTTCTTCTACCACTTTGGTGTTGAGGTCTTTGAACCATATAGACTAGTTCAGTACCATGCACAAGTATCTGTTTGCAACTTTCAGACATGTGGACATTCGATCTGAACTGTACCATTTTTTGAATATCCATTCAGGAACATATGAAAACCTAAAATAGGGGCTGGAGAGATGGCTCAGCAGTTAAGAGCACTGACTGCTCTTCCAAAGGTCCTGAGTTCAAATCCCAGCAAACATATGGTGACTCACAACCATCTGTAATGAGACCTGACACCCTTTTCTGGAGTTTCTTAAAGACAGCTACAGGGTACTTACATATAATAAATAAATAAATCTTTAATAAAATAAAACTTAAAATAAATGATGGTTTTATTTCCAGGTATTCATTTATTGTCCAGGAATATTTTAGTATTCCTAGAGTTTTTTCCAATATGAAATTGAATATTGTCCTTGAAGTATCTGCAAAAAATTGAGCTGAAAATTTGAGGGGGCTTGTATTTAATCTGATGATTGCTTTTAGTTTGTTGACCTCATATTATGTTAAGCTTGCATATACTTGAGCATGAGAGTTCTTTCAATCTTATTTACATATTTATTTATTTTAGTTTTTAATACTTTTATTTTTTTCATTCCAGTTGTTACTTCTCTTCTGGTACCCTATCCCAAACTTACCCATCCCATTCCTCTTCCCCACTGTCTCCAATAGAATATCTCAACCCTCCAACACACAGCTCAAAGTATGAGAAAAAGATCTTCAATAAAATAATTAAAACATCCTTCTCCAACTTAATAATGTGATGGCCATAAATATACAAGAAGCCTATAGATCTCCAAACAATTTAGACAAAAAATAAAATAATTTTTTTTTGTCACACAATTTTCCAAACACTAAATGTGAGAGCGTAGAGAACGTGGTTGGCCCTGGAAGGACAGGGTGCACTGCAGAGTGAGAGCTGCGATCTTCCCCGGCGTTGTAGTGTGCGGGTGACGTCCCAGGATCAATATCACCGACCCCACAGTTCCCGCTTCACACGGCTTCTTCCTTATTATTATCCAAAAATGTGGCTAAGCCTGCAATTCAGACCCGTCCATCACTTAGTCCTCCCTCCTCCCTCCCTCCCTCCTCCGACCCTCCCTCCTCCCTCCCTCCCTCCCTCCTTCCCTCCTCCCTCCCTCCCTCCCTTCTCCCTCCTTCCTCCCTCCCTCCTTCCCTTCCTCCCTCCTTCCTCCATCCTCCGTCCCTCCTCCCTCCCTCCTCCCACCCTTCATCCCTCCCTCCTCTCTTCCTCCCTCCCTCCTTCCTCCCTCCCTCCCTCCTCCCTACCTCCCTCCTCCCTCCTTCCTCCCTCCCTCCCTCCTTCCCTTCCTTCCTCCTTCCTCCCTCCTCCGTCCCTCCTCCCTCCCTCCTCCTTCCCTCCCTCTTCCCTCCCTCCCTCCCTCCACTCATTCATTTGTTCCTCTCACTACACAGCACCATCTTCCCCAGAATTCTCTGTCACTCCGGCTGGCATGGAACTCACAGGCATCCTCCTGCCGTTGTACACATTCCTCCCTCAGGCCCATTTTCTGCTGAGAGGTTAAACATCCAGGATGACCAGCGTCAGAACTAAGGCCTATAAAATCTAAGCTCTGTCAAGATCGGGATGGCCTAAACGACACGGGTTCAAGGCCCAGGACCTTTGGGGCCGGCCCTGCCCTGAGCATTCATCTTAGCCAGCCCGGTTCCTGCAGGAGGTGCAGTCACTTGTGATGCAGAAAGTTGCTCTGGAAATTGCTATTATTATTAATTAATTGATTTATTACATAGAAAGTTTCTCCTGTGTAGACGTGGGTGGCGCAGGCCGCTGATCCCCATAACAGGCAAAGGTGAGTTTGAGTTCAGGGCTAGCCTCGTCTACACACAAGGAAGAAGGGATGAGATGGAAGTCGAAGGCGACCCCTGCATTAATTGGGAGGGGCAGGATCCGGGTCGATCAGTTGTCCGCCATTGTGGTTCAGCAAAAATTTTTCTCAAAGGTTGCACACTGTGTGTGTGGTTTTCTCACGGCTCAGCACACGTGACACACAGGTTGTGTAATTTCCCTGAGGACTTCCTTGAACAACAACCACAAGTTACTCCTGTGACCCGTGTAGGAAACAATAGAGAATCCTCGGCTGTGTCCATGCCACCCTTCACCTTTTCTGTGTGGCTGTTACAAGAAGATCACACATTGTCAGGTTATTAAAACTTTTATTAATAACGGTGTAAAGAAACAAACTAACACCAAATGACTACAAAGACAACACTGCCTTGTGTGTGCTTTGGCTGTAAGAATGGAGCTGAGTGAAGAACCCGTAATTTCGAGTCTTAGCAGGCATCAGGGCTCCTGTGTTCCGAACAGATTTATGGGTGTTTTGTTGTTGTTGTTGTTGTTGTTGTTGTTATTATTATTATTTGTTTTATTGTTTTTGTTTGTTTTTTTTGCTTCTTCTGGCCAAAAGCCCTTGGCAGCCATGCCCAGCATCTAGGCATCTGGCACTGTCAGCAGCAGGTCCCAGGTTTCAAGTCTCAACTCTTTCTCTCTGAGCGAGCTTGGCAAGGGTCGGTCAGGCTCCTATGTGCCTTTGTGTTGTTGTCCACATCTCCTGGGGACGCCTGTGCCTCCCTCTGACTCTCACTCTGCGAGGCCTCTGTGCCCCTCATCACGGGAAAATTCAATCTGTGGTGGTGTCTCAGGCCATCCAGGTCTCAAATACAGAGTGGGAGGAGTACGGATCCCCATCTGCAGTCCATCCATCATCATAACAGTAACTTGTGTGTCCAAACACACAACGCACCTCAGACTTGGGGCATCCTTTACTCAGGGCTGGAAAGACGCGTACACTTGGCAGTGCGTGTTCTTCAGAATCTGATGCATCCTTGAAAAAACTGAGACAGAGCTGTATCTGCTTCGTGGCTTTATCCGCGTGGTGCTGTGGGCAAGGCCTTCACCTTCTGATTCAGAGAAGACTCTAGTTAGTGGATTGTAGTCTACACTTTATGGTCCCGCCCAACCATTACACTGTGGGAAGCTGGTTTATTGTTTTGTTTTGTTTTGTTATTGTTATTGTTATTGTTTTTATTTTTTGGATTTTTTTTGGGGGGAGACAGAGTTTCTCTGTGTGGCCCTGGCTGTCCTGGAGCTGACTTTGTAGACCAGGCTGACCTCGAACTCAGAAATCTGCCTGCCTCTGCCTCCCAGAGTGCTGGGATTAAGGCATGTGCCACCACCACCCGGCTGGAACTGTGTTTAAATCCAAAATCCCGGCATTTATTCGCATTGCCAAAGTAGGCGAGATTCTGCCAATCTGTTGTCAAAAGCCCTTCATCCCCTGACCTAAGGGAAAGACGCGGATTAGGGACAGAACCCGAGGCAGGTTGATCTCTGAGCTCAAGCACGGCCTGCTCGTCAGACCTAATTTAAAGATAGCAAGGTTTATAGAGGAAAACCAATGCTTAAAAATCAAAACATGAAACAAACAAAGAGCAAAGCTTCTCAAATAAGATGCTGTCGCTCTGGATGCAGTTGTGTAGAGTTAACCATGATAGGTGACTGATTGCACAGGCAGCAAGGAAAGTGCTGAATGGCAACCAAATCTATGTGGGGTGTCAGGTTTAGAGAATAAAAGACCAAATACAAGGACATCTCACTCACTCCCCCTGTGCTGAAAGGGGGATATAGTAGATTGACTTACAGACTGCAGGCTGCCTTATTCCACAACAGCTGGATGGGAAGCAAAGTCCAAGAATCCAGAAGTTCTCAGTCACTGAGGCTGGACGTCTCACCGGGTCTTTGGTAGAATCTTAAATTACAGACAAGTAAGCAATAATGACAGCAAAGTAATAATACTTGCCAGCTAGGACAGAGAAAGCAGGCAGTGTGAAATCTTTCTTCCTCTGTGTTCTTATGTAGGCCTGAAGATGAAGGTGTAGCCCAACCTAAAGGTGTGTGTTCCAGATTCAATCTCTGGATTAAAGCTGAGTGTCTTCTGCTGGGTGTGGTGACACAACCCTTTAATCCCAGTGCTATGGCACTGGATCAAGCAAGTGGATCTGTGGGAGTAGCCTGGTCTACAAAGTGAGTCGCAGGACAGCCTGTGATACTACAGACAAACCTCATAACAACAACAACAACAACAGTCACATTAACAAAGATATGTGTCTTTCTTGGTTCAGATACAGATTGAAGCCTGTGTCTTTCAAACACACACAAAAATCTGCCTTGAAAACAAGTCTTCCTACACCAAAGATACACAATACTTTCTACAAAGTAAGCAAAAATCTTTTGCAGGTGTGTCATCTAATTTCGGATTTTCCTCATCTTGAGATATAATCAAGTTGATAACAAACAATAGCAACCACCGAGATTGTTTCTCTGTGCAACCCTGGCAGTTGTGAAAATCACTTTGTAGCCCAAGCTTGTTACCAAGTCAAAGATGTCCCTGCCTCTGCCTCCCTCGTGCTGAGATTAAAGGCCTGTGTCACCATGGCCTGCTGGGAAATCCTGTCCAGAGTCCTTTCCTTAGCTGGAGTCCTGAGCGGATGCTGATCCTGTGTTCCCAGCAGAGACAGGGCCGGGGGAACAGCTCAGTGCAGAGATGAAGCTTCAGGACACAGACTCTCCTCTCCACACCCCACATCCCAGCCGCTGTGTCTGTCCCACAGTTCATGTCCTGTGTCTTTGTGTGTCCCCAATGCTCTTTGTCTTTCTATTAGGAAATGCATGACAATGTTGTAGTTGGTAAAGGTAAACTTTGAACCGGGCAGGAGAACCAAAGCATCTGCCCCACCCCACCCCCACCCAATACTGGAGGTCTACAAACTTAGTATTTGCTTGAATCTCGGTTGAAGCTGCATTTGCTTTGGCGTACCTTAGGTAAAGGACATTTTCATCCCTACAAGTTTGCCAAGACTCAGGACACCACGCCCTTCTCCAGGAACATGACAAACTCAGTGCAAACACAAATCTCATTGCAGCTCCTTTCATTTCTGTTCGCCTAAGGTTTCCGGGATGGCACGGATTAGGGTTCTATTACTCTTACCTCTCATCTGGTCTTTTCCATTTCACTGTACTTTGCCCTGATGTCTTGGGGCCAAGACCCAACAATACCCTTGACTGACAAGAAAACAGAAGATGACCCCTTATGACTCACTTGCATACCCCGAGTTTTAGGCAAACCCTGCAATCCTGGGCAAGTCCATAGTTACCCCCCCCCCCCCCGTCTGCTTGTCCAGACTTGTAGAGGCCACAGCTGGAGCAGGGACCAAGGAAGGAGCTAGAAGCTCCAAAGCTCCCTAGATCCACAGCTTTGCCTCTGAGCTCCATGCACTGCCTCTTCTTCACAGCAGGGGTCGCTGTGGGGCAGCTCTTCCCCCAAGAGCGGAATGCCAATGGTGAGCGCCCACCCTTTGCATTCTCAGGGTGCAAATAACTACGACTTTTCCACAGAGCCAAGTTCTTCTTGGCTGTCAGCAGGCCCTGGCTGAAAGTCTGAAGGTCATTTCCAACCTCGTGGGGGATTTTGTTTTGGTGCTTTTGTCTTGTTAACCAGATCACATTGTTCCTGGCAGGATGAGGTGGGATTGGATTCGAACCCAGGGCACAGTACTAAATGCTGGCAGAAAAGCCTGGCGCTCAGCTATGAGTATGCAGGAGATGTGATGCAGACCCCGTGTTTTCTGATTGGTTCTGTCTGCTCAGTTCCTTGTCATTTCTAAACAGTGAAAATCCGTCCAGTTTCGTTCAAATTTCTAGAAGAATGGCGAAGCTGTCGTTGGTAAAGACATGCTTTTGGCCCTACAGGGGTATCGAGGCATCTGCCTCTCCCCACCACTGTCCACCTCTGGAGGTCTATAAAATTGCTATCTGCCAGAATCTCAATTGAAGCAGCATTCCTTCGTTGTGAAGGGTTTTTTTTTGTTTTTGTTTTTCTTACTGTTTTTGTTTGGTTTGGTTTTGGTTTTGGTTTTATATGTTTTGTTGTTTTTTGTTTGTTTGTTTTTGTGTTTTATTTTCAGACAGGGTTTCTCTGTGTAGCCCTGGCTGTCTTAGAACTCACTCTGTAGATCAAGCTGGTCTCAAATTCAGAAATCTGTCTGCCTCTGCCTCTGCCTCCAAGTGCTTGGGATTAAAGGCGTGAGCCACCACCCGTAATTTTGGTGTTTTTTTTTTTTTTTTTTTTGGTTTGGTTTGGATGTTTGTTTGTGTGTTTGTTTGTTTGTTTTTCAGGACAGCACAGTCCAGGACCCTAAAGCTCTGCTCTCTGAGCTGTCTTTCTCCTGCACCCCTTCCCTTCTGCAGTTGCTCCATGCATATGGCCCTGGTGTGCACTTGTCCAGTGTGCAAGGTGACAGAGGACACTAACCGATGGCTTCTCACTCACACACCTAGGGTTTGTGGCCAGATTTTTCATCCTGGCCAAGCCCATGGTTAGTTGTCGTCTTGCTTGCCCACACTGGTGGATCCCACAAAGGGAGCCTGGCCAATGCATGAGTCCGTCCAGAAGCATAAGCTGTTCTCAGCTCAGAGCTGCAGGCCAGTGACTTCTTCACAGTAGATGGCGCTCAGGCACCAGCGCTGTGCTTTGAGCAATTTCTGATGCCCAGAGTCCTTTCTGAGCATCCCTGTTTGCAAGAGCTTGCTACCTGCAGCCGAGCAAATTTCTGCTCAGATATCAACAATGCCGGGCAGAAATCCTACACTGGTTGCAAACTGGGTATGTGATTTTCTTTCTCGGTGCTTTAGTTTTGCTGACAGGATCAGACTGCCAGGGTGGCTGCAGTGGAATTCTGTCTGGATCCATGCTTCCGATGCTTGGGCCTCAATGCTGCTGACCCTCAAGGCGTGGTGCCTACCCACACTTTCTAAGAAGACCTCTGGGTTATTTCCCTGGCAAGCACTTGGTCGGGCAACAAGAACCCAAACATGGTGGCCCGATGGCTTCTCACGAGCACGGTCTGAGGTTTACCCCGGGCTTCTGGTCTGGGATAAGTCCATGGTCACTGCACTCTCAGACCTTTCCATATCAATAGGGGAGCAGGAGCCAGCGATAGAGTCCTAAACCAGAATGGTTCATTTGCAGAGATCTGCAGCTTTGCCTGCAAGATGCAGGCCAGCGACTGCTGCAGCAGTGGGCGCCGTGTCTCCAGGAAAGCACCTCTCCCACCTTCACAATGTCAGCACCTGAGCTTTGTGTTGTCTGATCCTGGTTCACAACTGACTGTGACCTGTCAGTCAAGTCACGTTCCCCTGTCTGAATGCGACCTGTCAGTCAAGTCAAGTTCCCCTGTCTGACTGTGACCTGTCAGTCAAGTCAAGTTCCCCTGTCTGACTGTGACCTGTCAGTCAAGTCAAGTTCCCCTGTCTGACTGTGACCTGTCAGTCAAGTCAAGTTCCCCTGTCTGACTGTGACCTGTCAGTCAAGTCAAGTTCCCCTGTCTGACTGTGACCTGTCAGTCAAGTCAAGTTCCCCTGTCTGAGTGTGACCTGTCAGTCAAGTCAAGTTCCCCTGTCTGACTGTGACCTGTCAGTCAAGTCAAGATCCCCTGTCTGACTGTGACCTGTCAGTCAAGTCACGTTCCCCTGTCTGACTGTGACCTGTCAGTCAAGTCATGTTCCCCTGTCTGACTGTGACCTGTCAGTCAAGTCAAGTTCCCCTGTCTGACTGTGACCTGTCAGTCAAGTCAAGTTCCCCTGTCTGACTGTGACCTGTCAGTCAAGTCAAGATCCCCTGTCTGACTGTGACCTGTCAGTCAAGTCAAGTTCCCCTGTCTGACTGTGACCTGTCAGTCAAGTCAAGTTCCCCTGTCTGACTGTGACCTGTCAGTCAAATCAAGTTCCCCTGTCTGACTGTGACCTGTCAGTCAAGTCAAGTTCCCCTGTCTGACTGTGACCTGTCAGTCAAGTCAAGATCCCCTGTCTGACTGTGACCTGTCAGTCAAGTCAAGATCCCCTGTCTGACTGTGACCTGTCAGTCAAGTCAAGATCCCCTGTCTGACTGTGACCTGTCAGTCAAGTCAAGTTCCCCTGTCTGACTGTGACCTGTCAGTCAAGTCAAGTTCCCCTGTCTGAGTGTGACCTGTCAGTCAAGTCAAGTTCCCCTGTCTGACTGTGACCTGTCAGTCAAGTCAAGATCCCCTGTCTGACTGTGACCTGTCAGTCAAGTCACGTTCCCCTGTCTGACTGTGACCTGTCAGTCAAGTCACGTTCCCCTGTCTGACTGTGACCTGTCAGTCAAGTCAAGTTCCCCTATCTGACTGTGACCTGTCAGTCAAGTCAAGTTCCCCTGTCTGACTGTGACCTGTCAGTCAAGTCAAGATCCCCTGTCTGACTGTGACCTGTCAGTCAAGTCAAGATCCCCTGTCTGACTGTGACCTGTCAGTCAAGTCAAGTTCCCCTGTCTGACTGTGACCTGTCAGTCAAGTCAAATTCCCCTGTCTGACTGTGACCTGTCAGTCAAGTCAAGTTCCCCTGTCTGACTGTGACCTGTCAGTCAAGTCAAGATCCCCTGTCTGACTGTGACCTGTCAGTCAAGTCAAGTTCCCCTGTCTGACTGTGACCTGTCAGTCAAGTCAAGGTCCCCTGTCTGACTGTGACCTGCCAGTCAAATCAAGTTCCCCTGTGCTATCAGCAGGCAGGGGCTGAATCCCATTTTCATTGTTTTTCTTTCTTTCTTCCTTCATTTCTTCCTTTTTACTTTGTATGTTTTTTTTTTCAGCTGCAGGCGCTGAGCCAAGCTTGCTGGTTCCCAACACAAATTAATCACAATCACCCCTGCAATGTGAAGGCAAAGATGGCGGCAACTATCACACAGTAGGGAAGTGGGTTCTTGGAGCACAAAACATGAGCTTAGATTGAACATGCTTCTTATAAAACTGCGAGAGGGAGATTAAACTGTGTGACTTATGATAGAACACTGAGGTGGAAAGGAATTGTCACCACACCCAAGTTGTTGCCATTACACAAACACCAAGAGAATAAAGAGATCCCATTATGCAGACTGCCCTGCCCTCCCCACTCTCGTGTTCCCTCCTGTCAGTCTCTGGGGTTTTCCGCCATCTTTGTGCTTCTAGCTCCAGAGTGGGAGTAGCCTGTGTGTCCTTGTGAATGCGGAAGTGTAGAAGTGACATTGCATTTATTTCTTATTGCCTGGACTAAGCAATTACACAACCACACCAGGGCTCTGAGCAGATTCTTCCCAAGGCCGTTGTTCCCTCTGAGGCAAGTAGAGCTTCCTGTGATAGACATACTGCCACATACAGGCAATGACTTTAATCTGTTGTTAGTGTAACACACAAGGGTACAACAAATGTGGGGATAATCCACCTGGAAGGGCTTTGCAGGACCTCTTTGCACACGGTACTTTGTTGCAGTGAGCAGGACAATCCCAGATCTTTGTCTTACAAGAGCCCGTGTGTGTGTGTGTGTGTGTGTGTGTGTGTGTGTGAACAGAGACAGGAAGTGCGAGCTGCAGTGAGCAAAGAGGAATCAGGGCGAAATACACACGAGGACCCTAGAACTGGACACACACTCAGGACCTGCACTGTAGGGTCGGCTGGAGCCCAAGACCTGAGTCAAGACGGGGAGGAGAGGAGTTTGTACCCAGCACAAAGCCATGGCTGGAGACACAGTGGGAGAGACCACAGGGACACCCATACACACACACACAAACACACACACATACACACCCCTCTTTACTGGGCTTTGGATGATGAGTCTCTGCTTTTGTCATTGTGACCGCTGCTCTGTTCTCTCACAAATGCTGCATTCTGTTAACACACCTGGCTTTTGTCAGGAAGCTGGCAGTGGTCCTTCTGCCCTGCAGGCCACATTGTGTTCGTGGAGGGAGAGGTATGCAAGTTGTGTCAGAAATGGACACAAACACAGTCATCCTCCATCCGTTCTTCACACTTCTGCCTTCATACTCACACTTTCAAGTATACAGTTAATTGTCAAGAGTGCATAGGTTAAAATTATAAGGGACATTTATTTAAGTTTTATATTAAAATGCAAAAAGTACTGTCTTAGAGTTGCATTGCTGTGAAGACACACCACGACTATAGCAAATCTTTTTATAATTAAATATTATGATTCTTTTTTACTTAGTATCTTTATATTTTTATTAGATATATTCCTTCCCATGACTATTAAAATAACCAGATGAGGTAATTATTTTTAACATAAAATATAAAAATTCAAAGAAAAACATGCTGGTCAGTATTTCTGTACAGGGCTTATTTCCTACATAGACTTCCTGAAAAATGAAGTCCAGAAAGCAAACTCAAAGACTGTAAGCAATGATATTTAAGTTTTGTCATCATTTCAAATGATCTCCCCTTTTCTAGTCCCCTAAGACCCCTTCTTTCCCCCTGTCCTCCCACCCACATCTTCCCACTTCCCTGTTCTGGTTTTGCCGAATACTGCTTCACTGAGTCTTTCCAGAACGAGGGGCCACTCCTCCTTTCTTCTTGTACCTCATTTGATGTGTGGATTATGTTTTGGGTATTCCAGTTTTCTAGGTTAATATCCACTTATTAGTGAGTGCATACCATGATTCACCTTTTGAGACTGGGATACCTCACTTAGTATGATGTTCTCTAGCTCCATCCATTTGCCTAAGTTCTTTTTATATATTGGATATTAGCCCTCTATCGTTTGTATGATTCATAAGACCTTTTCTAAATCTGTTGGCTGCTGTTTTGTTCTATTGACAGCAGTTTTATGAGGACACATTTTTCTATTTGTAATCTTTGAGCTAAAGCCATTGATGTTCTGCTCAGGAAAAATTTCCCTGTACGTATGTACTTGAGGCTCTTTCCTAGCTTCTTTTCTATTAGATTCAGTGTATCTGGCTTTATGCAGAGATCCTTGATCCATTAGAACTTAGCCTTTGTGCAGGGAGAAAAGAATAAATCAATTTGCATTCTTCTACATACTGACCACCAGTTGAAACAACATCATATCTTGAAAATGCTGAGGTTTTTTTGTTTGTTTGTTTGTTTGTTTTTTTTTTTTTTTAGTTTGTTTGTTTGTTTTTCTCCACTGGATGATTTTAGCTCCTTTATCAAAGATCAAACGACCATAGGTGTGTGTGTCTTAATTTCTGGGACTTCAATTCTGTTCCATCGAACAATCTTCCTGACTCTTACCAAAACCAAATAGATTTCATCGCTAATGCTCTGTAATACAGTGTAAGGTCAGAGACCATGACTCCCGCACATGCTCTTTTACTGCTGAGAATAGTTTTCACTCTCCTGGGTTTTTAGTTTTCCAGATGAATTTGCACATTGCTCTTTTTAACTCTTATGAATTGATTTGGAATTTTGATGGGAATTACACCAAATCCATATGTTGCTTTCTGCAAGATGGCCATTTTTAATATATTAATCCTGTCAATCCATGAGCATGGGAAACCATTCCACCTTTTGAGGTCTTCTTTGATTTCTTTTCCTGGACTTGAAGTCTTGTCATACAGATCATTCACTTACTTTGTTAGAGTAACACCAAGGCATTTTATATTATTTGATAATATTGTGAAGGTTGTTGTTCCCTAATTTCTTTCTCAGTCTTTTTTATCTTTTGTGTAGAGGAAGGCTACTGATTTATTTTAGTTAATTTTCTATCCAGACAGTTTTCTGAAGTTGTTTATCAGGTTAAGGAGTTCTCTGGTGAAATTTTTGGAGTCACGTAACTATACTATCATATCATATGCAAATAGTGATACTTTGACTTGTTCCTTACTAAATTTTATCCCTTTCACCTCCTTTTGTTGTTTAATTGCTTTGGATAGAATTTTTAGTACTATATTGAATAGATAAGGAGCGAGAAGGCAGTCTAATTTAGTGCCTGATTTTAGTAGAATTGCTTCAATTTTCTCTCCACTTAGTTTGATAATGGCTATTTATTTGCTGCATATTACTTTTATTATCTTTGGGTATGGATCCTGAATTTTTCATCTTTGTACCACTTTTACCATGCAGGGGTGCTGAATTTTGTCAAATGATTTATCACCATTTAATAAGATGGTCATGTTGGTTGTTTATTTTTTAATTTGATTATATTTTGCATTATGCTGATGCATTTCCATATTGAACCATCCATGAATCCCTGAGATTAAGCCTACTTGTTCCTGTTGGAATATCATTTAAATGTTTTCTTGGATTCGGTTTGTGGGTATACTATTGCGTAATTTTGCATAGACATTCACAAGGGAAATTGGTGAGTACTTTTCTTTATTACCGTGTCTTTTTGTGGTTTAAGTATCACTGTAACTGTAACTTCATAGAAAGAATTGGGTAGTATTCCTTCTGTTTCTATTTTATGGAATAGTGTAAAATGCTATTAGATCTCCTTTGAAGGTCTGATACATTTCTGAACTAAAATCATCTGGACCTTGGCTTTGTTTTTTGATAGAGAAGATTCTAATGACTGCTTCTATTTCCTTAAAAATTTTGGGACTCTTTAGATGTTTTACCTCATCCTGATTATCTTTGTCACCAGTTTTCTGTCTAGGAAATTAATCTATTTTCTCCACCTCTTCGAGGTTTTTTTTAATATTTTTATTTTCTATGTTCTTTGTTTACATTCCAAATTATTTCCCCTTGCCCAGATCCCCCCTCCCCATATGCCCCGTAAACCTTCTTCACATATTCTCCAATCACCTCCCTCCTTTTTCTCTGTGAATTTTTTTAATATAGGCATTTATAGTAGAATCCTAAGAAATTATTTTTTTAATTTCCTCACTATCTGTCGTTATGCCCCCCTTTTCATTTGTTATTGTGTTAATTTGAATATTATCTCTGTCCCGTGTGGTTAGTCTGGCTAACTGTTTATCTTGCTGAGTTTCTCAAAGAACCAACTCCTGGTTTTCTTGGTTCTTTGTATATTTCTTTTTGTTTCTACTTGGTTGATTTCATCCCTGACTTTGAATATTTCTTGCTGTCTATTCCTCTTGTGTATATTTGCTTCTTTTTCTTCTACAGCTTTCAAATGAGCTGTTAAGGTACTAGTGTATGTTCTCACCACTTTCTTTATGGAGGCACTCAGAGCTATGAGTTTTCTCTTAGCACTGCTTTCATGTTGTATTATACTTTGGATCTGCCATGCCTTTATATTAATTGAATTAAAAAAAACCCTTTGATTTATTTCTGTATTTATTTTCTGACCAACTTTTTATAGAGGAGATAGTTGTTAAGCTTCCAAGTATATGTGGGCTTTCAGTTGTTATTTTCATTATTGAATACCAGCCTAAATCCATGGTAGTCCCACCGGGATTAATGCAAAGTCCTTGTATCTACTGAAGTTTGTTTTGTGTCCAATAATATGGTCAATTTTTGAGAATGTAACTATATAATCCTTAAGGGTTCAGGTATTAACATTTTATGCTTGTTATCTATGCCTAATTCACAAATAATAACATATATGTTGCCGGGCAATGGTAGCACAGACCTTTAATACCAGCACTTGGGAGGCAGAGGCAGGTGAGTTTCTGAGCTCATGGCCAACCTGGTCTACAGGTTGAGTTCCAGGACAGCCAGTGCTATACAGAGAAACCCTGTCTTGAAAAAAAAACAAAAAAAAAAATCATATATGTTTTGAAATAATTTAATTCTCAACATTAGATAAAGAATCCTCAGCTACAGACATGGTTAAGTATTCATTAATGATAATTTCAAGGTATGAAAAGATATAAGTATAAAAGTTAAACAAAATTTTTGATGTATTATTTTCTTCTCAAAGTACACGATATTATTAAGATGATTGATGTATAAACTGGTTTTAAATAATAAAAATAAGGAGAATATGTTTTATATTTTATATGTAGTTTAAGTAAAAATGTATCTGCTGGATTACATCTCCAATATTATTTTATAGTGTCATATTCAATAGGACTACAATATAGTTCAACGATGGCATTAAGAGGTAGATCAAGCTCCTTAATGATTTACTAAAATACAAAATATATCATATCACATCATATCCCATCATATCCTATCATATCCTAGCATATCATAGTGCCCTATGTCTAGAAATTCTTAAATTTTATTCAGCTCTACAGATCCCTCATTTATGAGGCTTATATCAAGACATTTATTTAGAAGTTTAGCATGTCCCATAGTACAAACTTTACTGCAATTGATATTTTATGTTTCCAGCATCTCCCTTATTCATCACTGTGCCTTGTTTTAGAATACCATCAAGAAGATATGAGTTTTTTCTGGTATTGCTTTTTGTTATTGGTGAGATAAACATGAATCCTTATCTTTTACCAAACATGACTTTGATATTCTTCATCACTGGTCTGTGTAAAGATACATTGCAAGTTCTGGATATATATATATATATATATATATATATATATATATATATATATATATATATATATATATATATATATATACTGAGTTCAGTATCAGCCTGGAACAAAGCAAGGGTAGATCCAGGTCCTGTAGAACTTGTAATTTCTAGAAAGGGTACCCACAGCATGCTTATCATTTGTGCTTAACAGAGGCAAGCAGATCTCTAAATTATTTTGCTAAGTTTAAGAGAAATAAGTAATTGTTGTCTCCTAAGTAGCAAGGGGCTAGGTTCACAGGATTCTGATTTATATGATAATCAAAAAGAGAGCAGATGTCATTTACTGCATTTATATATAATATAAGTGACTGGGCCTATGAGCTGCAAGAAAAAAAACTATCAAGGTAAAGTTTTCAGAATAGCAAGAGAGAATTGCTTGGAGAACTGTCACAGGCAGCACATAGAGAGGAAGAGAGCTGCCTGGAGATGTTCAGCGAAAACTGATCAAAAATAAAGATGATTGAAGAAAGAGAAATCTGGTTGTAAAGTTTTCTTGAGGAGAAAATAGGACACCAGCTTGCCACACAATTTTAGTCATTTGTTTTTCCACTATCAGACACCTCTTCCTTAAAATCTATCTCCAAGCTATATCTGCTCCTACAACTGATTCATAATTTATGGAGCGTCACTGACTTACTGTGACCGGATGTAAGTCAGAGAGTAAAAAGTGGAGGAAGTGATCTAATGGGACCCCAAACAGTTCCAGACAAACCAGGGCTTTTAAAAGATCAACATCCAGAAAACCTGGGCAGAAGATTTTGTAACTCTCTGCCTTTAGTCACCTCATCTTTTTTGAGCTGACACTGACAAAGAAAGGACACACTAGAAAAAGAAAAGAAAACACAAAAAATGAAAACACAAAACAAACAGGTATGTTTATGCATTACTGGAAAGCCAGGGTAAAGTGTGCCTAATCCAGGAATTTTTCACATCACTGTTCTATGACTCACTCTGACTTTCCCAGGACCACATTTTCCTTGGTGGTTTACAGTGAGATGGGAAGCCAGCTTCCTTTGCCCTCACGTTCTCATTTCTCTAAGCTCCCCATTCTCACTCTCAAGCACACACCTCCTCCATCTTGCAGGCATAAATATGGGTGAACTCTCTAGGGACTAATTGAAAGATCTGAGAGCAGCAGGTGTTGTGACATCCCTGGTGACATCACAGGGGATGCCTAGAGCTCTCCGGGATACACTAGAATGTTCAGACAGGGGATTGTTTATGTCATGGGGAACAGGCTTTGCCTTCCTGTTAACGCTCTTCCTCTACTGAACAGAAGCTGAGGGGCCCATGCCGGGAGACTCTCCTGGGACACAAATGTTGATCACCTCCCTTTCAAAAGCCAGAGGTCTCAGCCACTGAGATTTGTCAGTGTCAGAACAATGGGAAAGTGCTATGCTTTATTTCCAAATGTGTTAGCTGTGGAGACCTGGGTCAGGATGGAGAGAAGAGCCAGCCCGTCACGTTGGCAGCTGAAGACTTGAGATGTCCACTTTCTTCCTAGGCTTTGGCCGCATGAACTTGATGGAAGGCAGTTCCAGGGTCACCTTCAGCATGTGGAGATTCAGGACGGGAGGGACGTTTTCAGGATGGTCTTGCTTGGAGATGATGGCTGCGGACAGGGATCAGGAAAACAAGATGACTCAGATCTGACACTGTGAATGAGAGATGAAAACAAAGGGTATAGTGCATTCTCTGTATTTCCTGCTCTGTCAATCAGACTGTGAGAGACTCATCTCACCAGACACTTCACAACAGTCGTGTGTCCAAATTTGTCAACAAATGTCGAAATTCTCCATTTCCTAAACAGCTCTCTTCTGCCCCTTAGCCACTTCCAACCTATTCTATAACTGAATTAACCACAGTTTACCCCACCTGGCTGCCTCTAAGTGTGGTCTAAATGTCTCAAATCTAACAACACCCCATTACTCCATGCAGATCCTATTTTCCAGGAGATGAGTGTTTTCTGGAGAGAGATAATGACCACCAAGCCTGAGCATGGACAGTGGTGTATAGCCTGGTCTCTAGAGTCCTTCTTTCCATGGGAAGAATATAGCCCTATGTGGCCATATAGTTATAAATTTCATATTCTCATGGAAAAGACATTTTTTTGCCCTTGATGGTTAAAATCCTCATCACAATCTCAAAATTATTCATTTTATTATCAAGAATGGATTCTTCAGTAGACCCAGTCATAAAATTAATTTTATTGAGCAAACTTGACTATAAAGGAACCATGTCCAGACAAGCATCCTGACACACTTATATATGATGTGATGGTGTTCTGTTTTCAGTGGGTGCATATGTCTTCTCTAGACCTGCCCAAATGTTTTGGAATTGTGAATGAAAGACACCCACCCACCCACACACACACACACACACACACACATGTTCTCTTAATTTTAATATGCATTAAACAGTATATTGGGTGAATATTTTTAAACGTTTTGCATCTAACATACTCACTGTTATGATTGAAGAGTTATATTGTATGTATTTCTAATAAAATTGAAGAAATATGTATAAAACATTTTAAAATTGAAGATTTGCATGGAAATTATTTCTGAAACTATTGAAGAAATATAGAGAAAAATGTGTTAAAAGATTAGAATGCATTGTTAAATAATAACATAGACAACATAGAAAATATATCTTTACTAATTGACTAGGAAATCGAATTTTTTTCTGAATAATTAAAGATATTAATGGAAAATATTTCTAATAAAATTGAAGAAGCATAGAAAAAAGTGCTAACATTGAATATTTTCATGGAAAATAATACAAATAAAATTGTAGACATAGGAAATATTCCTAAACTAATTCAAGAATTGAGTCAAAATATAGTGTGATGTCATTAAAGGTTTACATCGAATATATTTCTGAAAAAAATGAAGAAATATATAAATATGTGTTCAAATTGAAGGGTTTCATGAATAATACAGAATAAAGGGTAGACATATTAAACAGTTCTAAAATAATTGAAGAAGGAAGCACAAACATTTTCTGATAAAATTCATTTGCATAGAAAATATTATTGATAAAATTGAAGAACAGTATACAAAATTTAAATAAATACCAAGAAAAAGTGTTAAAATTGAAAAATTTGATGAACAGTAATAATGGTAAAATGGTTATCATAGAAATATATATATACTAAATGAACAAGAACATAGAAAATGTTCTGATTAAAATTTAAGATGTTGATGGAAAATATTTGTGATAAAAATAGAACTATACTAAAAGGTTACAATAGAATTCATGGAAATAATACAATTAAACGGTATACATAGAAAATATCTAAACTAGTTAAAGAGTTAAGTAGATACATTTTCTGATAAAAAAATGAAGATTTTGATGGAAATTTTGTCATATTTTTGAAGAAGTATATATAGAAAAGTGGTAAAATTGAATATTTTCATGGAAAATAATTCAGGTAAAGTGGTAGACATAAAAACATCTAAAATATTGTAAAAGGTAGTAGAAACATTTTCTGATAGAATTGAAAATCTTCATAGAAAATATTTGTAATAAAAATAAAGAAATACATAGAAAGTGTTAAAATCGAAGAGTTTGTTAGAAAATAATAATGGTAAAAAATGTAAACATAGGACATTTACTTTTACTAAATGTTCAAGAACACAGAAAAATATGGTCATAAACCATATTTTTGTTTTGATGTAAATTATTTCTGATAAAATTAAAGAATTATAGAAAAGTGTTAAAATTAAAGATTAACATGGAAAATATTATTGATAAAAGTGAAGAAAAGTATAGAAAATGTGTCAAAATTGAAGAATATGGTGAAAAATAATAATGGTTAAATATACCTGTAGAAAATATACCTGTACTAATTGACCAAGCACATAGAATACATTTCTGGTAAAATTTAAAAAAAATTAAACTTTTTATTTGGTATATTTTTATTTACATTTCAAAAGTTGTCCACTGTCCTGGTTCACCCCTCCCCCAAAAATCCCATGAGCCATCTCTCCTTCTACAATCAACCCTTCCCCGCTTCCCTGGCCTTTCATTTCTCTACACTAAGGCATCAAGTCTTTCCAGGACCAGGGGCCTCTCCCCGATTTGGTGTCTAACAACTTCGTCCTCTGTTGCCGAGGTGTCTGGGGCCATGGGTAACTAACTCCCTGTGCACTCTTTGGTTGATGGTTTTGTCCCTGGGAGCTCTGGGGGTACTGGGTGACACATATTGTTGTTCCTCCTGTGGCGCTGCAAACCCCTTCAGCTCCTTGGGACCTTTCTCTAGCTCCCCCATTGTGGACCCTGTGCTCAGTGCAATGGCCGGGTGAGAGTGTCCCCCCTCTGTGTTTGTCATGCACTAGCAGAGCCTCCCAGGTGACAGCTGTATCCGGCTCCTGTCACCCAGCACTTGTGGGCATCCACAATAGTGTCTGGGTTGTGTAACTGTATAGGATGCATCCCTGGGCAGGGCAGTCTCTGGCTGGTCTTTCCCTCAGACTCTGCTCAAACTTTTGTCCCTTTATCTCATTCTGTGGGTATTTTTTTCCCTTTCAACAAAGGACCCAAGGATCCGTACTTTGTTCTTCCTATGTCTTGGGCATCATTTGTTATGTAAATTGTGTCTTGGGTATGCCACGCGTCTAGGCTTTTCTATCAAAATCTTCAATTTGATCAATTTTTTTCTATGTCCTTAGACAAATAGTATAGGTATATTTTCTATGCTTATTCTTTTACCATGATGATTTTCCAACTAATTCTTCAATTTTAACACACACACACACACACATACACACACACACACATGTGTATATGTGTATGTGTGTGTGTGTGTGTGTGTATATATATATATTGGATTTTTTTGGAGACAGGGTTTCTCTGTGTAGCCCTGGCTGTCCTGGAACTCACTCTGTAGACCGGGCTGGCCTCGAACTCAGAAATCTGCCTGCCTCTGCCTCCCAGAGTGCACTTTCATATGTTTATGTACACAATTTCATCTGAATTATTTCCCATGAGAATTTTCAACTTAACCCTTCTTCTCTGTATATCATCGAAATTTATCAGAAATATTTTCCATGAGAATCACCAATTTTATGAGAAATCATTTGTATGTGCTTGATCATTTAGTAAAGATACATTTTCTGTTTATCTTTTTACCACTATGATTGTCCAACCAATTCTTCAATTTTAAGACCTTATTTTTCAATTTATTTCTAAAATCTTGAATTTGCCTATTCACTCATTTTAGATAAGTTTTCTTTGTCATCCTTTTAATGTGTTTCATTTTCAATGCCAAAACTCAATTTAAAATAACTTTTCTATATATTTCTTTAATTTTTATCAGAAATATTTTCCATGAAAGCTATCAATATAATTAAAAGTATTTTAATATGGCATGGCAGTTAGTTCTGATGTGTTTTCTATGTGTGCAATTTCATGTGTATTATTTTCCATCAAACTCTTCAATTTTAACACATATATTTATATATTTCTCCAGTTTCATCAAAAAGGTTTTCTATGAAAATCTTTGATTTTTTTTCAGAAAATTTTCTACTTACTTTTTTCATTTGTAAAGGTTTTCACTGCTTACTATTTTACAAGTGTCAATTTCCATCAAAATATTCAATTGTAACATTTTTCCTATATATTGCTTCATTTTTATCAAATATTTTCCATGATATCTCCTATTTTATCTCAAAATTGTTTTACAAGCTTTGTCAGTTTGCATTATGCATATTATGATCATTTTATGTGGAAATTATTTCCCATCCAATAATGTGTCATCCTTTTAATGTGTTTCATTTTCAATGCCAAAACTCAATTTAAAATAACTTTTCTATATATTTCTTTAATTTTTATCAGAAATATTTTCCATGAAAGCTATCAATATAATTAAATCCATTATTTAAATTTCAACCCTTTTTCTATATATTTCTTCCATTTTTTTCAAAAATGTTTTTCCATGTAAATTTTCAATTTATTGAAAATTTTCAGTGTGAGTATTCATTGAGTTTAGTAATGTTTTCTATTTCCATTTGTTTTAATTTGGATTCCAAGTTTCAATATTAACCCATTTTTTTATATATTTGTTCAGTTTTATCAAAAAGATTTTCCATGAAAATCTTCAATTTCATCTAAATATTTTCCTACATGTAGTGTTAATTAGTTTTGACATACTAACTATATATACACCTTAATTTACATATTTTTATCGAATTCTTCACTGTAAAACTTTTTCATACATATTTCTTAAATTTTATCAGATATTTTCCATGAAATCTTTAATTTAATAAAAAAAGTTTTCTACATTGCTTGTCAGTTGGTATAGATACATTTTCTATTAATACTATTTTATCTATATTATTTTCTATCCAATTATTCAGTGTGTCATGTCTTTCTTTATATTTCTTCCATTATTTCTGAAAAGATTTCCAGAAAATTCTGGAATTTTATGAGAAATATTTTCTACATATTTTGGCGGTTATTATTGATACATTTTCTACTACTAGCATTTTGACTATATCATTTTCCTTTGAATTCTTCTATTTTAAGACTTTATAATTTATAATTCCTTTTAATTATTTTAAAATGTTTTTCATGTCAACCAATTAACTGTGATATTTTCCATCCACAACTGCTCCTGACCATGGTTGGTGTGTTGGACGACAGACTGTAAGTCATACAGAAATTCCCTGAATAGATAGAGACTGCCCAAAGTTAATAATATTAATAATATATAAAATAAATAATCAATATATAATACATAACACATAACAATAAACAATAAACAATAATAAACAGTAAATAATAAATGAAGATAATAATAAACAATAAACGATAAACAATAACTTATGATAATAACTAATAAATGATGAATATATTTATTAATTATAATAAATAAATAAATCATAAATAAATAAATTTCCCTGAGTAAATACTGACTCAGGAAAATCTTGTCAAATACAAGCGCTGTAATGGGACAGTGGGGCACTGTGATGGACAGTGGGGCACTGTGATGGACAGTGGGGCACTGTGATGGGACAGTGGGGCACTGTGATGGACAGTGGGGCACTGTGATGGACAGTGGGGCAGTGTGATGGACAGTGGGACACTGTGATGGACAGTGGGGCACTGTGATGGACAGTGGGGCACTGTGATGGACAGTGGGGCACTGTGATGGACAGTGGGGCACTGTGATGGACAGTGGGGCACTGTGATGGGAGAGTGGGGCACTGTGATGGACAGTGGGGCACTGTGATGGACAGTGGGGCACTGTGATGGACAGTGGGGCACTGTGATGGACAGTGGGGCACTGTGATGGACAGTGGGGCATTGTGATGGGACAGTGGGGCACTGTGATGGACACTGGACACTGTGATGGACAGTGGGGCACTGTAATGGGAGAGTGGGGCACTGTGATGGACAGTGGGGCACTGTGATGGACAGTGGGGCACTGTGATGGGACAGTGGGGCACTGTGATGGACAGTGGGGCACTGTGATGGAAAGTGGGGCAGTGTGATGGACAGTGGGACACTGTGATGGACAGTGGGGCACTCTGATGGACAGTGGGGCACTGTGATGGACAGTGGGGCACTGTGATGGACAGTGGGGCACTGTGATGGGAGAGTGGGGCACTGTGATGGACAGTGGGGCACTGTGATGGACAGTGGGGCACTGTGATGGACAGTGGGGCACTGTGATGGACAGTGGGGCACTGTGATGGAGAGTGGGGCATTGTGATGGGACAGTGGGGCACTGTGATGGGACAGTGGGGCACTGTGATGGACAGTGGGGCACTGTGATGGACAGTGGGGCACTGTGATGGACAGTGGGGCACTGTGATGGACAGTGGGGCAGTGTGATGGGAGAGTGGGGCAGTGTGATGGACAGTGGGACACTGTGATGGACAGTGGGGCAGTGTGATGAACAGTGGGGCACTGTGATGGACAGTGGGGCACTGTGATGGACAGTGGGGCAGTGTGATGGACAGTGAGGCAGTGTGATGGACAGTGGCGCACTGTGATGGACAGTGGGGCACTGTGATGGGACAGTGGGGCAGTGGGATGGACAGTGGGGCACTGTGATGGGACAGTGGGGGACTGTGATGGACAGTGGGGCACTGTGATGGACAGTGGGGCATTGTGATGGAGAGTGGGGCATTGTGATGGACAGTGGAGCACTGTGATGGACAGTGGGGCACTGTGATGGACAGTGGGGCACTGTGATGGACAGTGAGGCACTGTGGTGGGACAGTGGGGCAGTGTGATGGGACAGTGGGGCACTGTGATGGACAGTGGGGCACTGTGATAGGCAGTGGGACACTGTGATGGGACAGTGGGGCAGTGTGATGGACAGTGGGGCACTGTGATGGGACAGTGGGGCACTGTGATGGACAGTGGGGCACTGTAATGGACAGTGGGGCAGTGTAATGGACAGTGGGGCAGTGTGATGAAGCCATCAGTCACAGGGTGGGGTCGGGTGCTGCCACAGGTATTCTGCCAGCGTGGACAGCAACTGTGCTCAACATGTCTCAAAAATGGTGCTTACTTGAGGTTCCCTCACAGCACCTCAAATTTATTAGGATTATTTCCATGTAAATCTTTAATTTTATCAAAATTTTCTAATTCTCTCTTTGTTTAATAGAGAAATATTTTATATCTATCCTTTTAGAAGCATCCCTTTCCTTGTAAATCTTCAACTTTCACACTTTTTTCTATGTATTTCTTCAATTTTATCAGGAATATATTCCATGAAAATCTTCCCTTTCATCCCCAAATTTTTCTATATCCTTGGTCATTTAATAAAGAGAAAATTGCCTAATTTTTTATAACATTATTTTCCAATAAATTTTTCAATTTTAACACATTTTTCTTTATAGTTCCTCAATTTTATCAAAAATGTTTTACATGTAAACTCTCAATGTTATCAGAAAATTTTTCTACTTTATTTTTCAATCATTTTAGGAATTTTTATGTCTACCATTTATCTGTATTATTTTTCAATTAAAACCTTCAATATTTTAAGTTCCACTTCATTTTTTTCACAAATATTTTCAGTGAATGTTTCTACTACCCTTTTCAATTAGTTTAGAAATATTTTTTATGTCTAACATTTTATCTGAATTATTTTTTCTGATATCTTGAATTTTAATACATTTCCTGCATATTACTTCTATTATATTAGAAATATTTACGACCAAAATCTTCTAGGTTCTTGGACAATGTTCTAGGTATATTTTCTATGTTTACTATTTTACTATTATTATTTTCCAACTAATTCTTCAATTTTAACACATATCTATATATATTTCTTCAATATTACTTGAATATTAGTTAAGAGAAACTTTGATTTTAACAGAAAATATTTCTATTTAATTTTTCAATTATTTAGAGATGTTTTTATGTACACAATACTATCTGAATAATTTCCCATGAAAAATCTTTAACACTACTTTTCTATACACTGCTCCAATTTTATCAGAAATATTTTCCATGAAAATCATTAATTTGATAATAAAAGTATAAGTGCTTGATTTAGTAAAGATGATTTATCGTTTACCATTATTATTTTCAAACATATTCTTCAATTTTAACACTTTATTTTTCAATTTTTTCCTAAAATTGAGTTTGCCTACACATTTAGTTTTCTTTGTCAACTTTTTGTGTGTATTTATTTTCAATGCCAAATCTTAATTTTAAATAAATTTTCTGTATATTTCTTGAATTTTATAAGAAGTATTTTCCATGAAAGCCATTAATTTGTTTAGAATTTTTTTACATGGTTTGTCAGGCAGTTTTGATGTATTATCTATGTGTACACTTTCATGTGTATTATTTTACATCAAATTGTTCAATTTTAACACACATATTTATATATTTCTTCAAATTCAGTGAAAATGTCACATTGGCATCACTGTCAGTCAGTCAGTGACTGCTGGCCCTGCCCCTGACGTCATGGCAACCCTGCCCCTAGCCCATCTATCTCAGCCCAGGGCGGGAGCCATGTTGGATTCCCTGACTGTCACCCAGCAACCACTGGCCGCGCCCCCTGACGTCACCTGCGCCCCGCCCCCTCCCCGTGACCTTGCATCTCAGCCCCTAGTGGACGCCATGTTGGCGTCTCTGTCTGTCACCCGGCAACCGCTGGCCCCACCCCTGACGTCACTGCAGCGCCCGCCCTGCATCCAGCCTTCTGGAATGTTGTCATTTCCTGTCTTTAATTTTTATGAATGAAAGTGGGCTGGGAGTTTGAATGTGCGTGTTGGTCAGAGGTCTGGAAGAGGCGGGAAGGAGGTGAGCACGGGCATTTAGCGAGTGCTGGGATTGCTGAGCTTCCCGGGCTCTGAGCAGCCGGGCCTGGAATTGTGGAATGGGACCGCATTTGCATGCACATCCAGATGAAGATAGTGCTCCATGCTACGACCTCTGGAGTCACACCACGCTATCCTCCTGTTGTCTCCAAAGAAGCAGTCTGTAAGTTTGAAGAGGCCGGGCAAGACCCGGGCTTCCCGCTCTGTAAAGTTTACAGTGGGGCGGAGTGCAAACCCTCTCTGTGCTCTGGGCAGGGACAATGGCCTGGCAACACGCGAGCTTCCCGCTCTGTAAAGTTTACAGTGGGGCGGAGTCCAAACCCTCTCTGTGCTCCTCCAGGCGGGGACAGTGGCCAGGCAAGGCGCGGGCTTCCCGCTCATCTCTGGAAAGTTTGCAGCGGGGCGGAGTGCAAACTCTCTCAGTGCTCCAGGCGGGGACAGTGGCTGGGGAAGGTGCAGGCTTCCCGCTCTGGAAAGTTTGCAGCAGGGAGGAGTGCAAACCCGCTCTGTGCTCCTCCAGGTGGGGACAGTGGCCTCCTAGCACTACCCTCCTGTGGGAACAGAAGCCGAGCCTGGCCGCCCTGGATCACTGGGCTGTGCGCCCGGCCCTGGCTTCTGCCTGTGAGCTGGTGAGACAGGAAGGGAATTCACAGGCAAATAAACTGAGTCCAGTTCCTTAATGACACAGGCTGGGCTGTGACATGACAAAGACCTGGTAGAGTTTACAGAGGTCTGGGCTAGCGCTTTCCCAAGGAACATAAATGATCAAGTTTTAACTATATTGATTCTACCAATCCATGAGCATGGGAGGTTTTCCCATTTTTTGAGGTCTTCTTCCATTTCCTTCTTCACAGTCTTGAAGTTCTTGTCATACAGATCTTTCACATATTTGGTAAGAGTCACCCCAAGATACTTTATACTGTTTGTGGCTATTGTGAAGGGGGTCATTTCCCTAATTTCTTTCTCAGCCTGCTTATCCTTTGAGTATAGGAAGGCCACTGATTTGCTTGTGTTGATTTTATAACCTGCCACTTTGCTGAAGTTGTTTATCAGCTGTAGGAGCTCTCTAGTGGAGTTTTTTGGGTCACTTAGGTAGACTATCATGCCGTCTGCAAATAATGATAGTTTGACTTCTTCCTTTCCAATTTGTATCCCTTTGACCTCCTTATGTTGTCGAATTGCCCGAGCTAGTACCTGAAGTACAATATTGAAAAGATAAGGAGAAAGGGGGCAGCCTTGTCTGGTCCCTGATTTCAGTGGGATTGCTTCAAGTTTCTCTCCATTTAGTTTGATGCTGGCTACCGGTTTGCTGTATATTGCTTTTACTATGTTTAGGTATGGGCCTTGAATTCCTGTTCTCTCCAAGACTTTAAGCATGAAAGGATGCTGAATTTTGTCAAATGCTTTTTCAGCATCCAATGAAATGACCATGTGGTTTTGTTCTTTGAGTTTGTTTATGTAGTGGATTGCATTGATGGATTTCCGTATATTGAACCAACCCTGCATCCCTGGGATAAAGCCTACTTGATCATGGTGGATGATCGTTTTGATGTGTTCTTGGATTCGGTTGGCAAGAATTTTATTGAGTATTTTTGCATCGATGTTCATAAGGGAAATTGGTCTGAAGTTCTCTTTCTTTGTTGGATCTTTGTGTGGCTTTGGTATCAGCGTAATTGTGGCTTCGTAGAAGGAATTGGGTAGTGTTCCTTCTGTTTCTATTTTGTGGAATAGTTTGAAGAGTATTGGTGTTAACTCTTCTTTGAAGGTCTGATAGAATTCTGCACTGAAACCATCTGGTCCTGTGCTTTTTTTTGGTTGGAAGACTTTCTATGACTCCTTCTATTTCTTTAGGCATTATGGGACTGTTTAGATGGTCTGGTTGGTCCTGATTTAATTTTGGTATTTGGTATCTGTCAAGGAAATTGTCCATTTCCTCCAGATTCTCCAGTTGTGTTGAATACAGTCCCTTGTAGTAGGATCTGATGATTTTTTGGATTTCCTCAGTTTCCGTTGTTATATCTCCCTTTTCATTTCTAAGTTTGTTAATTTGGATACTTTCTCTGTGCCCTTTGGTCCGTCTGGCTAAGGGTTTATCTATCTTGTTGATTTTCTCAAAGAACCAGCTCCTGGTTTTGTTGATTTTTTGTATGGTTCTCTTTGTTTCTACTTGATTGATTTCGGCCCTGAGCTTGATGATTTCCTGCCTTCTACTCCTCCTGGGTGAAATCGCTTCTTTTTGTTCCAGGGCTTTCAGGTGTGTCATTAAGCTGGTAATGTATGCTCTCTCCATTTTCTTTTTGGAGGCACTCAGGGCTATGAGTTTTCCTCTTAGCACTGCTTTCATTGTGTCCCATAGGTTTGGGTATGTTGTGTTTTCATTTTCATTGTGTTCTAAAAAGTCTTTAATTTCTTTCTTTATTTCTTCCTTGACCAAGCTATCATTGAGTAGAATATTGTTCAGTTTCCACGTGTATGTGGGTTTTCTGTTGTTTTTGTTGCTATTGAAGATCACTTTTACTCCGTAGTGATCTGATAGGAGGCATGGGATTAGTTCGATCTTCTTATATTTGTTGAGGTCTGCCTTGTGTCCAATTATATGGTCGATTTTGCAGAAGGTACCATGAGGTGCTGAGAAAAAGGTATATTCTTTTGCTTTAGGGTGAAATGTTCTATAAATATCAGTCAAATCCAATTGGTCCAAAGCTTCAATTAGTTTTACTGTGTCCCTGTTTAGTTTCTGTTTTCCCGATCGGTCCATTGAGGAAAGTGGAGTGTTGAAGTCCCACACAATTATTGTGTTAGGTGCAATGTGTGCTTTGAGCTTTAGTAAAGTTTCTTTTACGAATGAGGGTGCCCTTGCATTTGGCGCATAGCTGTTCAGAATTGAAAGTTCTTCTTGGTGGATTTTTCCTTTGACCAGCAAGAAATGTCCTTCTGTGTCTTTTTTCATGACTTTAGGTTGAAAGTCAATTTTATCTGATATTAGAATGGCTACTCCTGCTCGTTTCCTGTGACCATTGGCTTGTAAGATTGTCTTCCAGCCTTTTACTCTAACGTAGTTTTTATCTTTGACACTGAGTGGAGCTGGCTGGGGTCAAAGGCTGTGGGATGGGTGGGGCTAGGTCCCAGGTTATTTTTTTTTTTCTTTAGTTTTGTTAATTATTTATGTAGTAGTTATTTATATTGTTTTCCTTTGATGTTTGCTGTTTTGATTACTGTGCAGCAAAGACACTTTTCTACAATCTGTTTGATATTTTGGATGCTTTTTTTACATTAACAGGCACCTCCATTAGTTTAGGAAAGTTTTCATTTAGGATTTTATTGGAAATGTTTCTAGATATTTATGCTGATTGATCTTCTTCACTCTAGCCCTCACCTTCTCCTTCTGAGGTGTTCCCTGTGGCTGTGCAGCTTGAATGCTTCTCTGTGTCCTGCTCTGAGCTCTGCTGTTGTGTGCTGTGAGGGGACCTCAGGGAAACGCTGAAATCAAGACATGGTGAGTACAGGATCACTGCCCACAATGGGGAGGAACATGTTGTTGAGCAGTGTGTCCTCTATGGGGTTGGATTGGAATGATCAGCCAGATGTGACTTCCTGTGAGGTTTCTAGTGGTTGCTTCTTACTTGATAGTTCAGGCCATGACCTCTTAATAACTTCAGTATCATGGCTGATTGTAATTCTGTCCAAAACACGTGGACCAGTTGCTTTCTTGTAGAAGCATGGGTGGTTTCTGAGACTATGCAGTATCTTTTTTGTCTTTTATAAAATACAATAAGAAAGCAGGAATAGACCTGGAGAGATGACTCAGAGGTTAAGAGCTGTGGCTGTTCCTACACAATTCATGAGTTCAATTCTTAGCAACCAATTGGTGGCTCACAACCAAATGTAATGGGATCTGGTGCCCTCTTCTGGCCTGCAGGAATACATACAGGGAGAACATTGTGTGTGTAATGAATTAATTCCTTAAAAATGAAGATGGATATGAATCTAATAGTTCTGATTTCATATATTACTACTTCTTATTTTGTTTAGTTTCTTACTTTATTCTGCTGTAGTTTTTTTTTATATTTCTTTAACTTGTATGTTAATGTTTTGATTGTTATGCGGCAAATGAAGGACCACTTTCCCATTTTTTTTTTCTATTTTTGATGCTTCCAATTCATTAACAGGCATCTTCTTTAGTTTAAGAGAGTTTCCATTCATGATTTCATTTGAAATATTAAATATTTTCTAGACCTTTATGTTGATTGATTCTTCTTCTTCTTCTTCTTCTTCTTCTTCTTCTTCTTCTTCTTCTTCTTCTTCTTCTTCTTCTTCTTCTTCTTCTTTTCTTCTTCTTTCTTGCTATTCACCTTCTCCTTCTTCTTTTCATCTGCTCCTGCTCCTTCTCCTTTTACTTCTCTGATATGTCCTGAGAAAACAAACTAAATAAAACATGGAAGAGATCTGCTGCAAAAGAGGCAGGGAAGAGAGTGAGAACCTGAGGTTGGTGATTTATTTTCCTGGCCAGTATTCATTATTATCCTATGCTGGTGTTTGGGCAGCTGCATTCGTGGTGATTATGGCTCTAGGTACTGGTTTCTCAGGGTGTCTTTTTGGGGTGGGAGTTTATTACTGGCTTTTGGTTTACTGTCTAGATTTTTAGAAAATGTTGGGTGACTGTTGCCCTTTTTTCTGACCTGTTTGGTTGGTACGTTGAAGAGGAAATGCTGACTAATGTTAAAAGCCTCGAGAGGAGGTGGGCAGTAAGAGATACTCTTAGCAATCCACAAGGATCCATAGTCAGGAGAGAGGTGAAGCTGCCATCATTTCTACATTTCAGAGCTACAGTCATCTGAAGGAGCCTCAGTTGTGGATGTGTCCTCATCAAAATGGCAATTGCTATGTCTGTGAGTGATAGTGTTGATGATTATGAGTGTGACAATATTCAGAAGCAAGTGGGCCTAGGATGGATGAGATGACTTCCTGAGCATGCCAAATAGACCGATCTGAAGAACAAGCCAAGAGAAAATGTTTGTCCGTGCCTTTGCCTACTGTTTGTAGCTTCTGTTCTATTCTAAGCTCCGAAAGTGGTGCACTGATATCTGCCAGAACCATTAACAGCAACGATTTATTATGAGATTTATTATTGTTTTTATGAGATGTTTTTTGCTTCAGGATTCTACCACAGCAAGATAGTTGCAAGTTAGAACACCACCACCACCAACAAAAAAAAGTGGTATCAATAGATGATTTTGCTGCTGGACAGAGTCTAGCTTCTGTTTTGAGGGATATGGAAATTATTAGAAATTGAGATGGCAAAAGTCATAGAAAGCTGTTCATGAAGTTTAATCAGTTGTTCTTATAGGATTGTGAGTTTGGAGTGTTGACAATATGCAAACAGAGGAAATCGAGATCATATTTGAGTGGAAAATAGACTCTGAATTTTTTAGAGAGAGGTCATTCGTGTGATATTTTTCCAAGAATCTTTTCTCCTTGGCTTACACCCTGAAATATTGAGTGGGGTAAAATTTGAAATGAATGTGCTGATTTCTATATTTTCATTCTAATGTGTGTGTTTGTTTATTTTCCCACTTATTTATTTATTATTTATTTATTTTATTTAAATTCGAATTGCTACCATCTCTTCACTCCACTTTACACGGTCCTTCATTCCTAAGTCCTTTTATCTCTCAAAAGAGCTCGGGGACCACAGGAGTATCTACTAACCTTGGCATTTCACATTTCTGGATGGTTAGGATTATCTCTCTTACTGAGGCCAGACAAGGCAACCAAGTTAGGTGAACAGTTTGGACAGGCATTCAAGAGCATAAGGGGCATCCCCTACACTTGATTTTAGTCAAAAGGCCGAGAAGCCATTAGATATATCTCCTGCTCCATTTGTTGGTGGAAACACATGAAGACTGAGTAGTTCACGAACTACATATATTGTGGGGACCTTAGTCCACTCTGTTTATGTTTCTTGGTTGGTGGCTCAGTCTCTGAGTGCCTCCTAGTATCTGGGTTAGTTGACATTGAGGTTCTACCTATGGACTTCCTATTCCTTTGGAGACCCTCAGTCCTTTCCCCCAAAAGACCCCCTGGACTCTATCAAATGTTAGGCTGTGGGTGTCTACATCTGATTCTGTCAGGTGCTGGATGGACACTCTCTGAGGACAAGTATGCTAAACTATTCTCTTTAAGTATAAGAAAGTATTTCCTCAGTAATGTCAGGGATTGTTGTTTAACCATGGGATAGGTCTCAATTTGGGCAGGCTATTGTTAGGACATTCCTTCATTCTGTGCTCCATCTTTTTGCCTGCATTTCTTGTAGACAGGACAAGTTTTGTGTGGAAAGGTTTTTGGTTTGGTTGGTATAATTAACTGCATTGGGGGCACAGCCTGGCTGCAGAATCTGGCCCTCTTCAGTGTCCATAACACACTGCTATGCATCTAAGCTACAATCAACCCCATAGACTCCCTGTAGCCCTCCCTTTCGTGGTCTGTAGCACATTCTAAAGATGCCTAAACTCTTAGACCCGTAACAGCTGCAGACTTCAATTAATTTTCCTCACCCTATGGCCCTTCTTTTCTCCTCACCACAACTTTTTGTTACTTCCCCATCCCCTTTTTAACTACATGCCTTTCCAGTTCTTTCTCTTTCATCTGTCTCCTATGACTATTTTATTTCTATTTCTGAGTGAGATTCAACCATGCTCATTTTAGACTTCCTTCTTTTTAAAGATTTATTTATTATATATATGAACACTCTTAGCTGTCTTCAGACACACCAGAAGAGGGTGTCAGATCTCATTACTTGTGGTTGTTAGCCATCATGTGCTTGCTGGTATTTGACCTAAAGTCTTTCCAAAGAGCAGTCAGTGCTCTTAGCTGCTGAGTCATCTATCCAGCCCCTTAGCCTTCCTTCTTGTTTAGTTTCTTCAGGGCAAATAAATACAGCAGGGATAGCCAGTACATTATGGCTATTATTCATTTGTATGTGAGTACATATATGCATGTCTTTTGGGGTCTGGGATACCTCACTTAGAATGATGGTATCTAGATGTATCGATGTGCCTGCAAAATTCATGTTGTCATTGTTTTTACAGGCTAAATATAATTCCATTTTGTAAATGATCCATATATTCTGTATCCATATTTTGGTTGAGGTACATCTTAATTTTTTTTCTTAGTTTCAAGCTGTTATAAATGAAACAGATATGAACTTAGTGGAGCACATACCCTTGTGGATAGATGGCTAAGAACATATCCTAAATGTAACACTTCCTCCAGCTAAGTCTTAAATTCATAAAAGGAGTAGGCAATGTGTTTCCTAGTTGCAAGAAGGAACTTTTAATAAAACCTGCTGCAAATGTGGTTTAAGTGACGCAAAGTCCATCAACTTAGAAGTCAAACTTGAGAGGATCATTCATATGGTATGTCTTCTGAAAACTGAGAGATAATAAATTTCAAGATTATGGATTATTCCTGGATGGTTTCAGTTTGGCACTATTACACCATTCTTTTGTACAGTCAGCACCCCAGGGAAGTTCATTGCAGTGAAATTATGAGGATGATGCTTGAGTTGCATTTTGTGAACACAACTTGTTGGGATAACTAAGGTATTGGTAAATCTGCCATTGAAAGATGTATACAGGGAAAGGAAGTAGCCAAAATGTTAAAAGATGTGACTTTCAAGATTTTGCCTTGAGTGTCCAAGGAGACTTTAGACATTTGATCAGTGTAGGAGCTCCTGCAGACTGCTAGGATCACTGAAGAAAGACTGAATGAATTTACATCACACAATGAACCTTTGCCTATAGTGATCAGGCTATGTAGTTGATGGAAACAAAAAGCTGCCAGATAGGATGATGTCTTTGGCTGCTTGTCTGTCCTGTCTGTCTTTCTTTGTGAAGCTTGTGGAAGAACTTCTGGTAGGAGCCATTCCAGATACTTTCCAGGAAAGTGTTTGTAGAATGAAAATTTTATTTTTTCTCTCTTTTTTTGCTTTTCCAATAATTTATATATTCAATATCACCCTTATCACTATCCCTATTGTATGTCCCTTGCTATGGCAGAGTCTCTCCCCCAGTCTCCTCTGTTTTACTTTGAAAGGTTGAGGGGCCCCCAGGTATCCCGAAAATTGGTGCATCAATTCTCTTGTGAGTTATGTGCATCCTCTGACACTGAGGCCAGGCATGTGATAATCTATTTTACAAGTCTAGTTGTTTTATATTTTTATATTAGTTTTTTTTGCTTTTCTTTCCCCAAACAAATTTCGCTGTGTAGCTTTGTCTGTCCTTAAAGTGGTAGAGAAACCACAAAAGACACATATCTTGTATTTGTAATATAAGCATATTTTTGTGTGGGTTTTCTTTTTTTGTTGTTGTTTTGTTTTGTTTTTGGATTTTGTTTTTTTCGGGACAGGGTTTCTTTGTATAGCCCTGGCTGTCCTGGAACTCACATTGTAGACCAGGCTGGCCTCGAACTCAGAAATCCGCCTGCCTCTGCCTCCCAGAGTGCTGGGATTACAGGTGTGCACCACCACCGCCCGGCTCCATGGTTTTTCATCCATATCTTTAGTATTGAACTTTGACCAAATGTTATAGAATAAACTTCATATTTCTGGCAAATGAATACAGATGTGCTGTGAATTTATAATTCTTTGTAGGAACTTTCATAAAGAACTTTGAGTTCAGTATCATTTTTCCCATGGTTTTTTTTTTGTAGGGATTGAGGGTCTTAAAATATACATTTAATCTCCTAGAACACATTACAAAGGCCATGCTGGTATCTAGGTAACTGGCATACACCTGCCTGTGCCTCTGTGATTAAAGACATGAGAAAATACACCCAGCTTGCCCATCATGTTTGTAGTTAGTAATTGTCCATACAATTTTTTCAGATGTGTGCTCGGTATTGTGGATCTGTTTCCTCTGAATCTCCCTCTCAATTTGGATTTCTCTGGCAGAGCTGTATCCTATTCAACATGTTCAAAAGTAACAGAGGTGTATCTTATAATTAAAGCTCTTTCTAAAATGACACAGTAATTATAAATTCTGAGTCAGAAAATAAGCAGAGCAAGCATGAGAATTCTGTGAATATATATTTGAAAAAGCATATATTTATTTTCCGGTGATGTTAGTATCATGCTTCGTGTTGTACACTTGTATGGGATATTTAGGATGCAGTGACTTTTGATGATGTGCATGTGAAATTCACTGAGGAAGAGTGGAATTTGCTGGATCCTTCTCAGAAGAGTCTCTACAAAAATGTGATGTTTGAAACCTACCTGAACCTCAAAGCTATAGGTAAGACTGTTATTATTTTTTTTCAGAAGGAAACAAATGTTTCTTGGTTATTGATGATCTTCTATTATTTTAATTGTATGAAAATAGAGCTGAATAATTCAGTTTCACTGAATTATCACTGTAACTTTCACAGTACAGTTAAAATTCACAGTATCTTTAATTTTGTTTATGTTCCAATAGTATATCATTCATTTTCTTGTACTGTGTTTTAGGCTATAATTGGGAAGACCATCATCTTGAAGAACATTGTCAAAGTAGTAGAAAACATGAAAGGTAATTTTCATGTGCAAACTTATACAAAATTTTCTCTGAAGAAAATTTAATATCTTATGGAATCTCCAGTTAAAAGCAAGACTATAAAATAACAGTCCTTTAGGTGTAGCTATGATTATAATATTCTTACAAAACAATGTACCTCAAGTTCCAGTATCTGGTTTGTGTATCCATTTGATAAATAGCTCCATTAGAGCTATGCCGTGGACCTGACATTCTGTATAGCCTCAAAGTATTTAGAAATTGCATAATGAATTATGATAAATCTATATCCAAAACATTCTAATAATCAGTTAGTCTATAGAAAGTTTGGTGATACTCATATTCTTGTAGTAATATGGTTAAGTTTGGTGAGAGACCATTTTATGAGTATCAAGAATGTTGTTGTTCAAACAGTGTGAATGCAATTGTAAAACTTTCATTTATCATTCTTTTATTAGGTATATCGTGTGTCACAATGGATAAAAATGATGTGAGCATAGGGATATTGAAAGAAGAAACATAAATTTTTTTGTTCTAAAACAAGAAGATACATAGTATTCTGACTTTGATAGAAATTAGGAATGTGAAAGATATTTCCAATTAGTTGGTTTTCTAGTTTTACAGGGAACATCCCATAACTCATAGTATAGAAAATATGGGTATTAAGAATTTGCAAATTCTTCTGTGTGTCCTTGTTAACAGTCAAAAGTGTTGTAATTCACACGAGAGGAGAAAATATGAATACAATAACTGTTATAAAGATCAGAGTTGTTCTTTCTTAAGATAGCTAAAATGCATCATATAAAAAGATGGTGTTATAAATATGAGCCATGTAATAACTATCACAGGGGTCTTGAACTACTCATGATGAGGGAGAACACCATGAACATATAAATTACTAAAACCTTAAGATCTGCTGCTTCTTTACCGTTAGACAATTTGTAAACTTAATTCATTTAGATTATATGATTGATCAGAGTAATGAATGTGGTAAAGATTTCACATATGCTAATTATCATTGCAGGCATGTAAGAAGATATACTGGAGTGAAACTCTGTGAGTGTAATATATGTGGTAAAGCCTTTAAAAGATCAAGTCATCACCAATATCATAAAACAGCACATACTGGAGAGAAACCTTATGAATGTAATCAATGTGGTAAAGCCTTTGCACAGTGCAGTCATCTCCAATATCATAAAAGAACACATACTGGAGAGAAACCTTATGAATGTAATCAGTGTGGTAAAGCCTTTGCACAGCACAGTGATTTCCAAAGACATAAAAGAACACATACTGGAGAGAAACCTTATGAGTGCCATCAATGTGGTAAAGCCTTTTCACAGCGCAGTCATCTCCAATATCATAAAAGAACACATACTGGAGAGAAACCTTATGAATGTAATCAATGTGGTAAAACCTTTGCATGTCACAGTAATCTACAAACACATAAAAGAACACATACTGGAGAGAAACCTTATGAATGTAATCACTGTGGTAAAGTCTTTGCACTGCGCAGTACTCTCCAATATCATAAAAGAACACATACTGGAGAGAAACCATATGAATGTAAACAATGTGGTAAAACCTTTTCACAGCGCAGTCATCTCCAATATCATAAAAGAACCCATACTGGAGAGAAACCTTATGAATGTAAACAATGTGGTAAAGCCTTTGCACAGCATAGTAATCTCCAATATCATAAAAGAACACATACTGGAGAGAAACCTTATGAATGTAATCAATGTGGTAAAGCCTTTGCACAGCACAGTAATCTCCAGTATCATAAAAGAACACATACTGGAGAGAAACCTTATGAATGTAATCAATGTGGTAAAGCCTTTGCACAGCGCAGTCATCTCCAATATCATGAAAGAACACATACTGGAGAGAAACCTTATGAATGTAATCAATGTGGTAAAGCCTTTACAAGACCCAGTTATCTCCAGTATCATAAAAGAACACACACCGGACAGAAAACGTATTAATGTGATCAATGTGGTAAAGTGTTTTCACCAGGGATAAGTCTCCAAATTCTGTGTGCTGTAGAGAAAGATAATGAATATGATCATGAGTTAAGTGGGAGTTAGGAGGGTATCAGAGTAGGATATGATAGACATGGGTGCTAGGGATTATTTCCACTCTGGAGTTGTTTTTTTTTGATGCTTTTGCAAAGAAATTTGCTGCCCTTGTCTGAAGACTTTCTTTTAGGTTAAAGTAAAGCTGTTTACATTAATTTTATTGATAAAGTAAGTCATGAAAACACTGCATAGAATTTGACCTGAACGTTTTTAACAAGCATAGAAACTAAGAAAGGAAAAATAAAAAAAAGAAAGGTTCAAAATACAAGGCATCATCAAGAAGTTGAATGACGTTTTATCTTGTGATCAAGGATATTCAATGGCAATAAAGGAATGGTTACATTAGGACAAGATTACATTCAGCTAAACATATGGGTTTGCAGTTGTATGAAAGAGAACTGTATCATGTTAGGAATTATTATTACCTGGATACTGTTTTGATGTAGACATATGAAGATACAATTATGTGTCAAATTGCCAAGAGATAGATTTGGATTCTGGGTTCTGAATTTAAAATATAAGCAGAAAGGATTAGTTCCAGGCATGGTGTTACATGCTTTTTAACCCACCATTCACGAGACAGAGTCATGCAGATCTTTGAGATCAAGGTAGATCTCTAAGCAAGTTCCAGGAAAGCCAAGATTAGGCAGTGATATATTTGAAATATTGAAAGCTGCTGATAAGGGAATAGAAGGAGCCACGTCCCAGCCCCAGTAGGCAGCAGAACTCCGAGAATTTTATCCTGAAGTGGTGTTGAATATTGTCAGAGAATTTTACATTACCTCATGAGATGATCAATTCTTGGTTTTTCTTACACTTTAATCCCATTTTGTTGAACCTCACTGTTTCTAGAATGAAGCCTTCCTCACTGTTAATGGTGGACGATCTTTTGATGTGTTTTATATTTTATTTTATTTGTTTAATCTTTTAAGTATTTTTGAAACTGTGGTTTTAGGGATAATTGCTCTGTAATTCTCTTTAATTGCTCAGTCTTTCCTGACTGGATATATAAGTAATCAGGGGTTCAGAAAATAAATTGGCTAATATTTATTTTGTTTCTATATTGTTGAATACACTGAATACTTGTAAAATCCTCTTTGAAAGTCTGGTAGGACTCTACCATAAAACTCATAGACGTGGGCTCATATTTGGGACACATTTTTATTGAATTCTGTTTTCCTTCATGTTTATGTCAGTTTAAGTTGTTTTTCTCTAGTCTATTATTGGGATGTGGAATCTATTCAGGAAGTTAGCTGTTTCTTTTAGAATTTCCAAGTTGGTGGAATGCACCCTTTTTAAACTATGTCTTTACGACTCTCTGGATTTCTTCATTACCTGTTTTCATTTTAGATTTCATTAATTTGTATATTCTTTATCGTTTAATAGTGGTTTGTTTATCTTGTCTAATAAAAGGATCAAAAAACCAACCCCATGTCTCATTAATTATTTGAATTGTTCTCTTTCTATTTTATCAATTTCATCCCCCAACTTGAAATTTTCTTGATGTCTCCTCCTCGTTTTCTTTGCTCCCTCACTTCTTTTTGTTGTAGCCTTTAAAACATGCTGTTAAATTGCCAGCATGGGAGTTCTCCAATTTTTTCACGTAGGCATTTTGTGCTGTGAACTTTCTTTTAGCTCCACTTTCATTTTCTTTGTGTTCCATGAGATTGTGCATGCTGCATATTCATTTCCCATGAACTCTAGAAAGTCTCTGATTTCTTCCTTTATGTCTGTGTAGACCCATTTTCTCTCACACAATTAGTTAGTAGTCAGTTAGCTGTCTTCTGTCATCAGTTACAACACTGATACTTCAACAGGATTTTGGCCCAGATCACATCTTTTGTCTAATTAGGGAGTGTGGTTTCTCCTGGGTCTGGTTCAAACAAGGACATAAGGATCCCAATTTCTAGGGATCACCCACTGGGCTGTCTTGTTGCTCTCTGGGATGGAGTTTATTCCTTGCTCATCAGAAGGTTTCTCTCCTTATAAATGGTCCCATGGATATTAGAGGCAACAATGACACACCAGTCATCTGCGTCTTGACCCTGGGGAAAAGATAATCTTACCACAGTGAAGAGGGCATGCCTAAGTCTATGAACCCACAGGAAGCAGACACATCAGAATGGGAAGAGGCCATTTGAAGAACAAGAATTTGTTTTGCCACACCCGGAAATGGTTGTGATGTCACAGGAATTGACTGGCCCTAACCGGAAGTGAGTGTATGTCACAGGCAGTGACTCGCTTAAAGAGGAAGTGCCAGTTCAATAGCCAGAAGTGACCGTCACTGTCACAGGAAGTGGCCGTGTCTTGACAGGAAGTGACTGTAGCATAAAAGTAAGTAGCCATATGTCATAGGAAGTGACTTTAATGACTTAAATGTCCGTTCTTAGCTGTAATGAATTTTTCAGAGCTGACAGTTCAGCTTTATTGGCTGACATTCCTGCCAGTTGTGGATCTTCCCATGTGATCTCGGTATTGGACACCACCGATGTCACAGCATACTCCTGTCCGTCCTGTATGATGCTGTTGCCATGGGTGAACCCTGTTACCCTTGCATCTATCTGAGAAGTCATACAGAAGCCCAACGAGTGAGGTCAGGGTCCAGCAGCAGGGCAACTGAGAAGTTAACCTGAGGGCATTCAAGAAGAGAGGCTGGCAATGACTCATTCTGGCATCATCTTTAATCATGAGGACGATTGTTTATCTATAATCGATCAATAACCTGAAATGAAAACAAATCAATCAGGAACCGATGGTCCATTGATCATTTTTCAGTCATGGACCTATCAATCGTCCCACATGAGCCTCATTGTCCAGAAGCCTATCAGTCACTTGATTGTTGATCAATAACAGACTTCCAGTCACCGACCAGAGAGTCATGAGCTGCCAATCAGTCAATAAATGATCAATAAATAGTAACCAATTGATTGGTACATTAATCAATGACAAATATTCAACAAAAGTTGATTGATCCATAATTAATCGACAATCAATATAATTAAACAAACGACAATTATTCAATTACATTGGTCTTTGCTGCAAAAAAAACTGACTCGGTTATTTATTGATTGGTTGTGAACTACAGGTTCCTGACTGATTATAAGTTGATTGATTGATTGATTGATTGGTGACACATTGGCCATTGGCTAATGCCAGGACTCCTGGTCTGAGTATGCATTCCCCAGGTCTACAAAGTTCACCTGCAGTTGGCACATAAAGGCTATTTTAAGCACAGGATTAAATAGTCTGAATTTTTCAAGGCTTCTAAGAGGTCCTCCATTTTTGTTTTGTTTCTCTTTCCACTGTGAAGTGAAGTCATTTATAAACTCATGAAGAGGTTTATCTGTAGGTTTTAGTAAGACAGAATGTTGAACTTTATCAAAAAAAGCTGGTGGTGTTCCATTTTACTTTTAGGGTAACCCTTGTCTTGTGGTGCGGCCACTTTTGATTCTCAGGGCCCCCTCATCTCCTTTTTAGGCATCACTCATGGTCTTCTGATTTGGCCTTCACTGACAACAGGATCTTTCCCAAGTCTCCAGTCTGTTGCTTCTGTCCTCCCATCTGCGTCTCCTCTGCAGTCTGTCCTCCATTAAACACACTCTTTGCCACTGTCCTTAAATCTCTTAGACAACTCTTTCCTAACTACTCCACCCTCTGGGGCTTTGTCTTCATAGCTGGTGTTCCCTGACTGACAAAAGCTTGAGCCACTGCTGCCTTTGCTTCTGGTGATTCAGGGTCCATGGGTGTGTATTGTCAAAAATGTCTCCATAACACAATCTAAAAAGCTGTACGGGTTTTATTTTCTCTCTGCCTAATATTATTCACTCTGGCCAAAATTGTGAGCCATCTTGTGGACACCTTGAGACCTGCCAGCAGAGATGGACGGTGGACAAAAGGCCTCCTCTTACCTTCAGTGGTGTTACAAGCACAGTCTGGGTGACTTAGGGTAAAGCAAGCATATTGGGGGACTCTCTGGGGGGGGGCAGGAACCAGCACCATGGACTCTTCTGTGGTAAAGGGAACCTGGAAAATATGGTAAATGTACAATGTCTCATATTGATATGTCCATCAAGTCAAAGTCACTTCATCAAGTCACCTCATCAAAATCACTAGGAGAGATTACCCCTTAAATTCATATTTTCAAAGACCTCTTTTTCTGAGAAACACAAATGCAGCACAAAAACACAAATTAACCTTCCCTGTCTATCACACATACAGGAAACAACCAGAAAGTGGCACTCACGAGAAAGACCACAGGGTCCTCAATGGAGGAGCTAGAGAAAGGACACAAGGACCTGAAGGGGTTTGCAGCCCCATAGGAGAAACAACATTATGAACCAAGCAGTAACCCCAGAGCTCCCAGGGACTAAACCACCAACCGAAGAGTTCACATGGAGGGACCCATGGCTCCAGCCATATGGGTAGCAGAGGACGGCCTGGTCGGACATCCATGAGAGGAGAGGCCCTTGGACCCATGAAGGCTATTGCCCCAGGGTAGGGGAATAGCAGGTCAGGGAAGCAGGAGTGGGTGGGTTAGTGATCATGGGAAGGTGGGATGGGATAGAGGGTTTTCAGAGGGAAAATGGGGAAAGGGGAGAACATTTGAAATGTAAATAAAATATAAATATAAACATATGTATATATAATATAAAAATATATAAATAAATATAAAAAAAAACACTTGGAAGGCAGAGGCAGGTAGATTTCTGAGTTCGAGGTCAGCCTGATCTACAGAGTGAGTTCCAGGAGAGCCAGGGCTACACAGAGAAACCCTGTCTCAAAAAAACAAAAACAAAAAAATAAATGTAAATAAGAAAATATCTAATTAAAAATTCTTTAAAAAAACACAACATTACCTCTCATTGTGAACACCTTGAATGGATAAAGGTCAATTCACAAGTATCTTAATCACTGCTGTAGCTTTGATAAAATACTCTGTCAGGAGAACAGGTTTATTCCAGCTCACGGTTCACAGTAAAGTCCCTCATGGTGGGCAATGCCACTCTGAAGTGTGAAGCAGCTGCTCACTCACATCAGGTATGTAAATAATCAGGACGCCAAGAGCAATGAACGCCTGCTGCTGCTCAGCCCCTTTCCACACACTGCCCGGGATCCTAGCCAGGGAATGGTGCCGCCCACAGTGGGTGGGGCTTCCCACACCAGTTAAGATGACCAAGGCCATCCCTTACAGCCACGCCCCGAGGAACCTCCCCCTTGTTAGGATTCTGTCTAAGCTCCACCCACAGTTACCTGGCAACATCCAGATAGGCCCCTCCCCACCGTTACCTGGCAACAGCCAGGTAGGTCTGGTGCACTATAAAAGGGGCTGCCTGCCCCTCCCCCTCTCTTATTCTCTCACTCTCAGCTTCTCTCTTGCCACTTCTTGGGCTCCCCTCCCTTCTTCTCCCCTCCCCTTCTCTCCACATGGTCATGGCCGCCTCTGCTTCTCTACTCTCTCCCTCTCTCTGCCTTTCTCTGCCTCTACTTCCCTCTTGACTCCCCTCTCCATGCCCTGAATAAACTCTATTCTGTACTATACCGTCTTGTGTCTGGTAACCTCAGCAGGAAGGGATGCCTTGGCATGGGCTGACAGAAGATCCCCTAATTACAAGTCTTAGCAGGCTTCAGGGTTCCAAGACTACAAACAGAGTTCTGGGTGAGTTTTTTCACTTCTTCTTCTAACTGAAAGCCCTTTGAAGCCATGCCCAGCATCCTAGGTTCCTGGGACGGTCAGAAGCAGGATTCTGGTCACGGCAGACTACACCATCACAGGTCGCAAGTTCCAGCATTTTCTCCCTGAGCAAGCTTCCTGAGGGTTGGTCAGGCTCCTCTATACCTTTGTCTTAAATGTTGTCCACATCTCTTGGGGACACTTATTGCTTCCTCTGACACTCAGTCTGTAAGACTTCTGGGCCCTTCATGACACAATTCAATCTGCTGCTGTGTCTCAGGTTGTCCAAGCTCTCAAATACATAGTAAAAGGGGTGTAGATCCCAATCAACAATCCAGCCATCATCAAAGCTGTGGTTTGGCTTTTCATAGAAAGAAAGATGCTGAGATGTGGAAGATCCTGAAATCATGGCTGGCAAGTCACGTCCATTTGGCAGTGCATGCTCTTCAGAATCTGCTGTATTTTTGACAAAACTAAGACAGTACTCCCTCAGAACCTTCAGATTATCCATGGAATGCTGAGAGTAAGTCCTTGACCTTCTCATATAAAGAAGTCTCCAGTTAGTTAATTACACCCTCCCAAGCATTGCACTGTGGTAAATTGGAAGTTAAATCCACAATACTAACATTTATTTGCATTGCCTAAGGAGGCAAGATTCTGCCCAGTCTGGTGGTGTAAAACTTTAATTTCAGCACCTATAGGAATGAATCAGATTGGTGATAGAAGCAGAGGCAGGTGGATCTCTGATCTCAAGGCCGGCCTGGTAGTCAGACCTACTTTCAGGACAGCCAGGGCTATAAAGGATAACCTAGGCTCAAAGAAGAAAACATGCAAACACAAAAGGAGTGAAGCTTCTCAACATAAGATGCTATCACTCTGGATGCTGTAATGGTATTTGATTTAAAAATGAGCCAATACATTCTTTACCCACAATAACTGCAGGAAAAACAGCCAGTCTTCTCAGTGAAGTCCTTGGCAGAGGCAGCAATCTAGTTCTTTGGTAGGGTCAAGCCAGGCTATCAAGAATCTGGTCACTGCCTCAGACTCTCTAGAGCAGTCTGGGCCACTTTGGGCCCAGACTTTTTGGCCACTCTTGCTTCATATGACACTTACCAGGTCTCCACAGGGTCTCCTTCAGAGGTTCTCTCATTTTTGACTCTGAGGCAATCTCTTCCAACTAGCTTTCTTGGCATCTCTGCTGAGTTTTCTCTCTGCCATATGCAGGGGACCCACATTTCACACATGTCACACTACCCATGGGACACCAGCTCTGCAGTTCCACAATCAAGGTGCCTCAAACTACCCAGAAGAACAGACTCTCAACACTTAATTAATTAATTTGCCAATTAGATTTAAGTATATGTTTAAAAAGTTCAAGATGTCAATAAGGTAATAACAAAGACATCAATTATAGTAAAAGTTCTAAACCCAATTAGAAGTAACCTTTAGATATATTTACCCCTGTTTGCATCTTGGCTCACTGTATCTCTTTCCTCTCCCACTCATGGCTCCTGCATGCATCTCCCTGTGCCTCTCTCCCTAGCTCCTCCTCCTCACTCCCTTCTAATCACTAGCCTCTCACCACCTCAATGTGAATGGATAGGAAAAATCTTTCAACATGACACCATTGTCTAGAGTTAAACATTATATGTAACTGATTAGACCAGCAATGGGTAAAGTGTTCATGGGCCAGGGAGTCTATTTGGGGTGCCTTCTTTCAAGAGAAAAACATCACATAAAATGATCTCTCACTCACTCTCTCTTTCCTGATAGGGCGATATATTAGATTGAATTACAGGATGCAGTCTGTTTTATTCCACAAGAGGTGGATAGGATGCAAGGTCCAAGCATCCAGAAGATCTCAGTCCCTGAAACTTGATATCTCACCTGATCTTCAGTAGAAAATGGAATCACAGCCAAGCAAGCTCTAATGCCAGCTAAGCAATGAGTCTTTCTAGCTAGGAGAGAGCAAGCAGGCGATGTGAAACCTTGCTTCCTCTGTGTTCTTATGTAGGCCTCAAGATGAAGGTGTGGCCCAAATTAAAGTTGTGTGTTCCAGATTCAATCTCTGCATTAAAGGTGAGTATCTTCGGCTGGGAGTGGTGACTCATGCTTTTTATCCAACCTCTATTGGAGTGAATCATGCAGGTGGATCTCCGTGAGTAGCCAGGTCTACACAGTGTGTTCCTATACAACCAGTGGTATTACAGACAAACCATGGCTCATAGAAACAATAACAATCACAATGACACAGTTATGTCGCTACCTTGCTCCATATCCAGATTAAAGCCCTGTGCCTTTCAAGCTAAAAAAGATCTGCCTTTAACTGGAGTGTTCCTACTTCAAAGACCCTGATTACCTTCTAAAAATTAAACAACAAATCCATTGAAGGTGTGTTCTTATGCTTTGGATTTTGCATAATTCAAGATGTAATCAAGTTGACAACACAGAATACAGTCTACAGAGTGTATCTATCTGTGTAACCATGGCTGTTCGGAAAATTGCTTTGTAGACCAAAGTGACCACCAATCAAAGATCTTCCTGCCTCTGCCTCCCTGGTTCTGAGATTAAAGGAACATGTCAACATGATGTGCTTGTAAATCCTATTAAGACTACTTTCTTTTGCTGGCATCAAGAGCAGTTGCTAATCCTGTATTCCCAGCAGAGAGATGGTTAGGGGGTACAGCTAAGTGCAGAGATGAAGCTTCAGGACACAGACTCTCCTCTCCACACCCCACTACCCAGCCCCTCTGTGTGTCTCATGTTTTATGTCTTGCCTTTGAAATGAATAAACATAACTTTTACATCCTGTAGTCTCTGTCTGCGCAGAAGGCAGGCAGGGATTTCCTGGGATAGCTGGGCTGCAGGCTTCCCTGAACTACAGTGGGTATGTGGATGTCTGCTTTCTGTGTTCAGGGGGAACTCTCCCTGCAAGGGTGAGTGACCCCAAGTACATGGAAAAATAAACCTCATGCTCTTGGATCAATCTTTCATCAAGCTGTGTGCTGAGGGGTTGTGCACCTGAGCTCAATCTCTGGCGGGGGTCTGTTTAGTTACAACAATCCTTGCACCCTGTTGTTTCTAAATGCTGAAAATTCGTCCACTTTCTTTCCATTGTTGAATACATGGTAAAGCTGCCTTTGACAAAGGCACCCTTTAGGCTCTGCACTTGTACAGAATCAGCTGCCTCACGGCCTCACGGCCCACCTCTGGAGGTCTACAAAACTGCTCTCTGCCAGAATCTCAACTGGAGCTGCATTTCTTTCATTGTGAAGAGGCTTTTCCACGACAGCTCTGTACAGGACACCAAAGCTCTGCTCTCTGAGCTGACTTTCTCGAGCTTGGCTTTGTTTCTGCAGTCACTCCATGGCTATCTTCCTGGTGAACACTTGTCCAGTGTGTAACATGCCAGAAGATGCTAACTAACTGATGGATTCTCACTCACCCATGCAGGGTTTGGGGCCAGCTTTGTGATCCTACTTAAGTCCATAATTAATCTGCCTACTCCTTTGTCTGTAGTGTCAGGGAAATGTTAGTGATCTCCAAAACACAGACAGGAGCTGATTGATGCACCTCAGAGCAGGGTATTTATTTCAGGTAGCTTGCAGTCATCCCTGCCTCACCCCACCTTCCCTCAGGACAGTTTGTGTGTGTGTGTGTGTGTGTGTGTGTGTGTGTGTGTGTGTGTTGGAAGGGAAACCATGTATGTTTCTCAGGGCAAAGTTTTGTAGAAAGCTGTAAGCAGCGAGTCCAGGTATAAGTATCTAATTGGAAAGTTTCTGTGGCCTTTATCAAGTTGCCTGGTACTGGGAGTCATATCATAAACTTAATTTCTGATTTCCTCTGCGTTGTTGGGGAGGTTAGGCAAGGGGTTGGCTTGTAACCTGGGGGTGTGGGTTTGTTGGGAGAATGACCTGAAGTTGCAGGTCTTGTCGAAAGTGTAACCTGGAAATGGTGGACTTGTTGGGGATTAGCCTCGAGACAGGGTTTTGTTCGGGGGTGGGGACAATGTGGAAACTAATGCTAGGTACCAGCCTGTTACTTTACCTGTGTTTAAGCACAGGTCAGGTTCTCTAAATTGGATCTGAACGTAAATGATTTGGCATCTCATGGCCACACTGATGGTAGTTAGAAAAAGAGCCTGGCCAATGAATAAGTCTGGCCAGAAACATCAATGTTTCTTGGCTCCAAGCTCCAACCCTGTTACTGCTTCCAGTAGAGGGCATGCAAGAGCTAGCACTGTGCACTGTCACAGTTACCCCTGGTCCTCTTTATCCATGAGTATTTGAGACTTGCTGCCTATGCAATTTCCACTAGGTTGTCGACAACCTCTGAGTTGAAATCTGTTAGCAATTTCAAACCTTATGATTTTGTTTCTAGGTGCTTTCGTTTTACTGACAGGATCAGACACTGCTAGGCAGGCCACAGTGGTATTTTGTGTGAACCCATGTGGCTATACACCAACCAAAATGTTCTGCATTCAAGTGTGAGTGCAGGAGATGTGATACTTTGCTGCAGTAGGCTGAGGCTAAATCAGACCTTGATTGCAAACAGCATAGTTGATTTTTTTCTAGGTAATTTAGTTTTCAAAAGGAACCAGACTTTGTCAGGCTGTAGTAGGACGCTTTGCAAAAACCTAGAGTGCAGAAGGAGTTGAGGAAACACTGGACAGAACCTCTGGCGCCTATGTGCCTGTATATGAGAAATGTGATCCAGACACAATTTCATTTAGTTTTCAGGTCCTCTCTGCTCACCATTGTTTCTAAGTATCTCTAGAGTGTGTTGAATATCTACACTCTCAGTACATTTTTCATCGACATTAACTCTGCACAGGTGTTTCAGCCCTGGGTTCTGCTTATCTTATGACCCAGCACACATGAAATCGAGATATCTTAAGAATGCTTGAAAACTTCTTCTTCTTCTTTTTCTTCTTCTTCTTCTTTTTTATTTTTTTTTATTTTTTTAGAGACAGGGTTTCTCTGTGTAGTTATGGCTGTCCTGGAACTCACTCTGTAGACCAGGCTGGCCTGGAACTCACAAATCCTCCTGCCTCTGCTTCCCATATTGCTGGCATTACAGGTATGTGCCACCACCGCCCAGATTGAAAACTTTTTAATAAAACACCATTTAGTCCTGTGACCTAGTCTCCAAAAAGGAAAACAAGAAAACGAAACAAAAGACTGAAGGTTCTCAAAGTAAAATTCCTCTCACTCTGGATGCAATTGTCTATGGTTAAACATAATAGGCAACTTAATAGATAGGGAAAGGGATAATGGGCCAACAAATCTATTTTGGGTACCAGGTTAGGGAACAGTGTATCCTAATGTGTATCCACTCCACACTTCATCTTTTCCCTATGTCCATTTCAACAAGAACACAAATTTCCATCATTTGAATACTGTTATTAAGAAAGCTGTAAAATACCAAACATGAAGTAACTGGCTTCAAAGACACAGCTGCCTTGCGAGTTCCTTTTTTGTAATACAGGAGCTGACAGATGATCCTCCAATTAAAACTCTTAGCAGGCATCAGGGTTCCTGGGCCCCAAACAGAGTTCTGGATGAATTCATTCACTTCTTATTTTGGCTAAAAGTCCTTTAAACCATCCCCAATAGCCTAGATTCCTGGAAATGTCAGAAGCAGGATCCTGATCAGTGCAGCCCCCACCATCACAGGTCTCAAGTTCCAGGGCTTTCTCCCTGAGCAAGCTTGGAAAGGGTTGGTCTGGCTCCTCTATACCTTTGACTTTGTTGTTGTCCACATCTCTTGAGGGCACTTGTGGCTCCCTCTGACCCTCAGTCTGGAAGACCTCTGTGCCCTTCATGGCACAATTAAATGTGCTGCTGTATCTCAGGTTGTCTAAGCTCTCAAATATATAGTAAAATGGGTATAGATCCCAATCAACAATCCAGCCATCATCAAAGCTGTGGTTTGGCTTTCCACAGAAAGAAAGTGGCTGAGACATGGAAGATCTTGAACTCACAGCTGGCAAATTACGTGCACTCGACAGTCCATGCTCTTCGGAATCTTCTGTATTTTTGACAAAACTCAGAACCTTCAGGTTATCCAGGGAATGCTGAGGGTAAGTTCTTGACCTTCTGATATAGAGAAGTCTCCAGTTAGTTAATTACATCCTCCCAAACATTTCACTGTGGTAAATTGAGTGTTAAACCCACAATACTAGCATCTATTTGCATTGCATAAGGAGGCAAGTTTCTGCCTAGTCTGGTGGTGCAAGAGTTTAATCTCAGCCAGGTACGCACCTTTAATCTCAGCACTTGGGAGGCAAAGGCAGGGGGATTTCTGAGTTTGAGGCTAGCCTAGTCTACAAAGTGAGTTCCAGCACAGCCAGTGCTACACAGAGAAACCCTGTCTCAAATAAAAGACTTTAATCTCCACCTCTACAAGGAATGAAACAGATTGGGAATAGGAGCAGAAGCAGGTGCATCTCTGATCTCAAGGCCAAACTGGTAGTGAGAACTAGTTTCAAGACAGCTAGGGCTACACAGGAAAACCTAGATTCAAAAAACAAAAAAGCAAACAAGAAAGGAGTGTAGCTTCTCAAATAAACATTCTATCACTCTGGATGCAATTATCTAGAGTTAAAATTATAGTGAACTGATGGAACAGGCAATGGGGGAAGTGCTCATGGGTCAGTAAATCTACTTGGGGTGCATGTTTTAAAGAGGAAAATATCACATAGAATGATCTCTCACTCACCCTCTCTTTCCTGAAAGGAGATATATTAGAATGACTTACATGATGCAGTCTGCCTTATTCCACAACAGCTGGATAGGAAGCAAAGTCCAAGAATCCAGAAGGTCTCAGTCCCTGAGGCTGGATGTCTCAGCAGGTCTTCAGTAGAAGATGGAATCACAGACAAGTAAGCAATAATGCCCGGAAAGTCCTAAGCCTTGCTATCTAGGAGAGAGCAAGCAGGCAATGTAAAAACTTTGTTCCTCGTTGTTCTTATGTAGGCCTCAAAACTAAGGTGTGGCTCAAAATAAAGGAGTGTGTTCCAGATTCAATCTCTGCATTAAAGGTGAGTGCCTTCTGCTAGGTGTGGCAACTCAGACCTTTAATCCAAACACTATGGGAGTGAATCAAGCAGGTGGAACTCTGTTAGCAGCCTATTCTTCAAAGTGAGTTCCAACAAGGTGAGAAGGGAAGTGTAGTGCTATTGAAATATTAGTGATCTACAAACTAACAGATAGGAGCCGATCTGATGTAACTCATAGTAGGGTTGTTAATTTATTATTTTATATTATTTGAATTAGCTTGGACCCTACAAGAAACCACTATCATGCAGGATGGTTGTGGTTGTTGAGGGAAATGCAAGAACCAGAGCCAAGGAATGAGGCCTGGCAAGAAGGCTAAATTCTTCTTTTTCAGATCCTCATTTCTACAGAGCTGCAGCCCTTATACTTCTTTACCACAGAGGGCGCTGTGGTACTGGCACTCCAGGTGGTCTGGACCTCAGTGGTCACACACTAGGCTTCCTTCTCTAGTAGCTATGACTTGTCCTGCAAGCCACGTTCTTCAGGGTGTCAGGAGGCCTGAGTTGTTTTCCGAAGTTGATTTGAAACCCATGTGCAATTTTGTTCCTCTGAACATTCGCTGTGCTGACAGGATTGGACTCTGCCAGGTGAACAGAGGTAGAATTCTGCAGGAGATTAGGGTCTAGAAGGTGTGCTGCTAAAGGCTGACCAAAATGCCTGGTGCCCGGATTCAAGGAAGGAGATGCATTGCAGGTGCCATGGATTCGGTTTGTTTTCTGCCCCACTAAGCCTCCTGACTTTTCAGAAAGCAGACTTCATTTTGTCTACCTTAGGTAAATAACCCATTCAGCTCTACAAGTGTGCCAAGACTTGTGACACATTCCTTCCCCCTCATGGAATGCAACAAACTCAGTGCAAACACAAATCTCCTTGCAGCTGCTTTCCTTTCTGATCTTCTATGATTTTCCAGACATCACAGACAAGTGTTCAACTGGTATTCTGTCTCAGCTGGTCTTTTCATGTAGCTGTAGTTTCCCTGTTGCCTTGGGGCCATGGCCCAAGAGTACACTTGACAGGGAAAGCACAGGACAACCATGGTTAACTGACTCACTCACCCCGAGTTTTATGTGAGTCTTGCCATCCTGGCAAGGCAGGTCCAGAGTTAGTTCCCCTGTCTGCATGTCCATACTTGTAGAGACCACAGCTAGACCTGGGACCAAGGAAGGAGCCAGAAGCTCCAAAGCTTCCTAGTTCCACAGCTCTGCCTCTGATCTCCAGGCACTGCCACTTCTTCCCAGCAGGGGTCGCCATGGGCTGCTCTTCCCCCAGAGAGGAATGCCAATGATCAGTGACCAAGTTTGCATTCTCAGGGCTCTGCTATCTGTGAATTTCCCACACAGCCAAGTTTTCCATGGGTGTTGGCTTGTGCGAGCTGAAATCATTTCCAAATGTGTCCGTGATTTCTTGGTGCTATCATTTAGACAACCAAATCAGATTACGCCCAGCAAGCTGCAATGGGACTTGATTTGAACCCAGGTTGTGCTCCTAAATACTGACAGAACAGCCTGGTGCCCAGGGATGACTCATTCTCTCAATGAATCCAAGATGTATTACCTGAGTCTTCCCACCTCTGTTGAAAGTTCTAGGTGATGTGATTTATAGATAATATTGAATATTCAAAGGAAAACATGCTGGTCAGTATTTCTGTGCAATGTCTATTGTTTCCTACTTACACTTCCTGAGAAAGGAAGTTCAGAGAGTCAACTGTAAGAAATCATTCTTTAGCCTGGCACATAGCTTAGCCTACTGAGGGATTCAACTGCTAGGGAGACCAACAATAGAAGTAAGGCTTGTAAGAGGTGAAGCTCTTCCAAGACTGGAAGCACTTAAAAGACACACTCTCGAGGCCAGGGAGCTGGGTTTTTTGTGTCAGGGCCAGCACTGCCCTGAGCTTCCAACTTAGCCTGTCTGGTTTCTGCAGGTGAGTTCCCTTGTGAAGCAGAAATTTCCAAAGGAAAATGCTGAAAATAGAAAGAATCTTCTGTGCAGAAGTCGTGGCACAGGCCTCTAATCCCCATACTAGAGAGAAAAAGCAAAGTAAATCAGAGTTCAGGGCTAGCCTGGTCTACATAGAAGGAAGAAGGGGTAAAACAGAAGTTGCAGATGGTGCCCAGATTAATTTGTAAAGGAAGCATCTGGGTAGATCACTCCTCAACCATGTTGATTAAGCAGAGTAGTTTCCCAAAGTGCTCCAGGATAATCCCTGTGTCCTGGTTGTTTTGTGTCCCTGCGCACATAAAAACCAGGATGCCAAAGTCTCCTAAGACTTGTTTAAAAGAAACCACCAGTTACTCCTGTAACCGAAGGTAGGAAAGAATAGAATATCCTCATCTGGGTCCACCCTAGCCCACATATTTTTCCTAGGGCCATTTAATAAGAACAAAAATTTCCAGCTTTTTATCAATTTATTAAGAAAGATTTAAAGAGACAAGCAAACACACACCAGATGGCTGCAAAGACATAACTGCCTTGTGTGTGCATTTGCTTTAATAGAAGAGCTGACAGAAGATCCACTAATTTCAAGGTCTTAGCAGGCATCAGAGCTCCTGGATTCCAAACAGAGTTCTGGGTGGCTTATTTACTTCTTTTTCTTCTTTTGGCCAAAAGCCTTTTGAAGCCATGGCCAGCATCCTAGGTTCCTGGGACTGTCAGAAGCAGGATGCTGGTCAGGGCAGTGTCCACCATCATAGGTCTCAAGTTCCAGCCCTTTCTCCCTCAGCAAGCTTGGTGAGGGTTGGTCTACCTCCTCTATATCTTTGTTCTTGTTGTTGTTGTCCACATCTCCTGAAGCCACACGTGGCTCCCTCTGACTCTCAATATGGGAGACCTCTGTGCTCTTCTTCATGGCACAATACAATCTTTGGTAATATCTCAGGTAGTCCAAGCTCTCAAATACACAAAAGGAGTACAGATCCCAACCTGAAAACCAGCCATCCTCAGAGCAGTGGCTTGACGCTCCACAGAAACAACGTGGCTCAGACATGGAACACCTTTTACTCAGGGCTGGCAAGACAGGTGCACTTATCAGTGCATGTTCTTCAAAATCTAATGTATCTCTGTCAAAACTGGGAGAGGACTCCATCATCTCCTTGGCTTTATCTATGGAACTCTGTGGCCAAGTCCTTGACCTTCTGATTCAGAGAAGACTCTAGTTAGTGGATTTTACTCTATACTCCATGGCTTCCCCCAACCGTTACATGGTCTGAAACTGGGGATTAAACCCACAATTCTAGGTTCTGTTTGCATTCCCTAAGTAGGCAAGATTCTGCTCAGTCTGAGGGCAAAATCCTGTCATCCCAGAACCTAAGGGAAAGAAGCACATCTGGAACAACAGAATCAGAGGCATGTGAATCTCTGATCTCAAGGCCAGCCTGGTAGTCAGAACTATTTTCATGACAGCCAGGGCTATACAGGAATGCTTATTCTCAAAGAATAAAACAAAACAAAAAACAAAAAAAAGCAAAGGAGTGAAGCTGATCAATATAAGATGATATCTCTCTGGATGTTGTAATGATATTTAATAAAAAAATGAGCCAATACATTCTTCACCCACCATAACTACAGGAGAGACAACCAGCCCACTCAGTGAAGGCCTTGGAAGGGGTAGCAATCTAACCCTTTGTTAGGGTCAAGCCAGGCTATCAAGAATCTGGTCACTGCCTCAGATATTCTAGAGCAGTCCGGGCCACTTCTTGCCTCACCTGACACTTACCAGGTCTCCACAGCTGCTCCACCTTTAGAAGTGATCTCACTTTTGCCTCTGAGGCAATCTCTTCCAACTAGCTTTCTCAACATCTCAGCTGAGTTCTCTCTCTGCCATATGCATGGGATCTATGTTTCACACATGTCACACTACCCATGGGACACCAGATCTGCTGTTCACCAATCAAGGTACCTCAAATTACCCAGAAGAATAGACTCTCAACACTTAATTAATTGATTTGCCAGTTAGATTTAAATATATTTTTAAAAATTTCAAGATGCCAATAAGGTAATAACAAAGCCATCTATGATAGTAAAAGTTCTATCCCAATAGTCTAACCTTTAGATATATTTACCTCTGATTTCACCTTGACTCCCTGTATCTCTACCTTCTCCCACTCATGGCTCCTGCATGCACCTTCCTGTGTCTCTCTCCCTAGTTCCTCCTTCTCCCTTCTAATCACTAGCCCCTCACCACATCAATGTGAAGGGATATGAAAAATCTTTCAACATCACGCAATTGTCTAGAGTTAAACATTATAGGCAAATGGCTAGACAGGCAATGGGGAAAGTGCTCATGGGCCAGGGAGTCTATTTGGGGTGCCTTTTTTTGAGAGCAAAAGATCACATAAAATGATCTCCCTCTCACTCTCTCTTTCCTGATAAGGGGATATATTAGATTGACCTCCAGGATGCAGTCTGTCGTATTCCACGAGAACTGGACAGGATGCAAAGTCTAAGAATCCAGAAGATCTCAGTCCCCGAAGCTGGATGTCTCAGCTGGTCCTCAGTAGAAGATGGAATCACAGACAAGCAAGGTCTAATGCCAGCTAAGCAATATGACTTGCTAGCTAGGAGAGAGCAAGCAGGCAATGTGAAAACTTGCTTCCTCCATTCTTATATAGGACTCAAGATGAAGGTGTGGCCCAATTTAAAGGTGTGTGTTCCAGATTCAATCTTTGGATTAAAGGTGAGTGTCTTCTGCCAGGGGTGGTGACACGTGCCTTTAATCCAAGCACTAAGGGAGTGAATCAGGAAGCTGGATCTCTGTGCGTAGCCTGGTCTACAACGTGCATTCCTATAGAGCCAGTGGTATTGCAGACAAACCCTGGCTTATAGAATCAAAAAAAAATCACAATGACACAGTTATGTGGCTTTCTTGCTCCATATCCAGATTAAAGGCCTGTGTCTTTCAAGGTCACAGAGACATGCATTTAATGATAGTGTTCCTACTTCAAAGATCCTGATTACCTTCTACAAATTAAACAACAAATCCATTGAAGGTGTGTCCTTATGTTTTGGATTTTTCATAATTCAAGATGTAATCAAGTTGACAACACAGAATAGAGATCACAGAGTGTATTTCTCTGTGTAACCATGGCTGTTCTGAAAATTGCTTTGTAGACCAAAGTGACCACCAATCAAAGATCTTCCTGCCTCTGCTTCCCTGGTTCTGAGATTAAAGGAACATGTTAACATGATCTGCTTGGAAGTCCTGTTAAGACTACTTTCTTTTGCTGGCATCATGAGCAGTTGCTAACCCTGTATTCCCAGCAGAGAGATGGTCAGGGGAAACAGCTAAGTGTAGAGATGAAGCTTCAGGACACAGACTCTCCTCTCCACACCCCACTACCCAGCCTCTCTATCTGTCTCACATTTTAGGTCCTGCCTTTGAAATAAATAAACAAAACTTTTACATCCTGTAGTCTCTGTCTGCACAGAAGGCAGGCAGGGATCTCCTGGGATAGCTGGGCTCCAGGCTTCCCTGAACTACAATGGGTACGTGGATGTCAGCTTTTGGTGTTCAGGGGGAACTCTCCCTGCGAGGGTGAGTGACCCCAAGTACATGGAAAAATAAACCTCATGCTCTTGCATGCTCTTGGATCTTTCATCAAGCTGTGTGCTGAGGGGTTGTGCACCTGAGTTCAATCCCTGGGGCTTCTGTTGAGTTCCAACAATCTTTGCACCCTGTTGTTTCCAAATGCTGAAAATTCGTCCACTTTCATTCCATTGTTGAATACATGGTGAAGCTGTCATTGACCAAGGTTCTCTTTAGGCCCTGTACTTGTACAGAGTCTTACCCCATTGCAGCCCACGTCTGGAGGTCTAGCAAACTGCTCTCTGAGAGAATCTCAACTGAAACTACATTTCCATCTTTGTGAAGAGGCTTTTCCAGGACAGCACTGTACAGGACACCAAAGCTCTGCTCTCTGAGCTGACTTTCTCGAGCTTGGTTTTATTTCTGCAGTCACTCCATGGCTATGGTCCTGACACACACTTGTCCAGTGTGTAACATGCCAGAAGATGCTAACTGATGGATTCTCACTCACTCATGCAGGGTTTGGGGCCAGCTTTGTGATCCTAGTTAAGTCCATAATTAATCTGCCCACTCCTTTGACTGTAGTGTCAGGGAGATGTTAGTAATCTCCAAAACACAGACAGGAGCCAATTGATGCAACTCACAGCAGGGTATTTATTCCAGCTAGCTTGCAGTTATCCCTGCCTTGCACCACCTTCCCTCAGGACAGTTTGTGTGTGTGTGTGTGTGTGTGTGTGTGTGTGTGTGTGTGTGTGTGTTGGAAGGGAAACCATGTATGTTTCTTAGGGCAAAGTTTTATAGAAAGCTGTAAGCAGGGAGTCCAGGTGTAAGCATCTAATTGAAAAGCTTCTGTGTCCTTTAACAAGTTGCCTGGTACTGGGAGTCACATCATAAACTTAATTTATGTTTTCCTCTGCATTGGTGGAGGTTAGGCAAGGGCTTGGCTTGTAACCTGGGGGTATGGGTTTGTTGTGGGAATGACCTGAAGTTGCAGGTCTTGTCGAAAGTGTAACCTGGAAATGGTGGTCTTGTTGGGGATTAGCCTGGGGACAGGGTTTTGTTGGGGGTGGGCAATGTGGAAGCTAATGTTAGGTACAAGCCTCTTACTTTACCTGTGTAAAGCACAGGTCAGGTTCTCTAAATTGGATCTGAACTTAAATGATTTGGCATCTCATGGCCACACTGGTGGTAGTTAGAAAAAGAGCCTAGCCAATGAATAAGTCTGGCCAGAAGCATGAATGTTTCTTGGCTCCAAGCTCCAAGCCTGTGACTGCTTCCAGTAGAGGGCATGCAGGAGCTAGCACTGTGCACTGTCACAGTTCCCCTGGTCGTCTTTATCCATGAGTATTTGAAACTTGCTGCCTATGCAATTTCCACTATGTTGTCAATAACCTCTGATTTGAAATCTGTTAGCGATTTCAAACTTTATACATGATTTTGTTTCTAAGTGCTTTCGTTTTACTGACAGGATCAGACACTGCCAGGCAGGCCACAGTGGGATTTTGTGCGAACCCAAGGTCTAGATCCCATGTGCCTAGACACCGAATAAAATGCTTGGCATTAGAGTGTGTGTATGTGCAGGAGATATGATGCTGTGCTGTCAGCAGGCTGAGCCTAAATCATACCTTGATTGCAGACAACATAGTTAATTTTGTTTCTAAGTGCTTTACTTTTCATAAGGAACCAGACTTTGCCAGGCTGTAGAATCCTAATTCTTTGCAAAAATCTAGAGTCCAGAAAGAGTGGAGGAAACACTGGACAGAACCCCTGGTGCCTATGTGCCAGTATATGAGAAATGTGATCCAGACCCAATTTCATTTTGTTTTCAGGTCCTCTCTGCTCACCATTGTTTCTAAGTATCTCTACGGTGTGTTGAATATCTACACTTTCAGTACATTTTTCATCGACATTAACTCTGCACAGGTGTTTCAGCCCTGGGTTCTGCTTATTTTATGACCCAGCACACATGAAATCGAGGTATCTTAAGAATGCTTGAAAACTTCTTCTTCTTCTTCTTCTTCTTCTTCTTCTTCTTCTTCTTCTTCTTCTTCTTCTTCTTCTTCTTCTTCTTCTTCTTCTTCTTCTTTTCTTCTTCAGGGTTCTGAAGTCTCCAGTTAGTTAATAACACCCTCCTAAGCATTGCACGGTGGTAAATTGGATGTTAAACCCACAATACTAGCATCTATTTGCATTTCCTAAGGAAAGAAGATTCTGCCCAGTCTGGTGGTGTAAAACTTTAATCTCAGCACCTATAGGAATGAAGCAGATTGGGGATAGAAGCAGAGGCAGGTGGATCTCAGATCTTAAGGCCAGCCTGGTAGTCAGACCTACTTTCAGGACAGCCAGGGCTATACAGGATAATCTAGGCTCAAAGAATAAAACATGCAAACACAAAAGGAGTGAAGGTTCTCAACATAAGATGCTATCACTCTAGATGCTGTAGTGGTATTTGATTTAAAAATGAGCCAACACATTCCTCATCCATAATAACTGCAGGAGAAACAGCCAGTTGGCTCAGTGAGGTCCTTGGCAGAGGCAGCAATTTAACTCTTTGGTAGGGTCAAGCCTGGCTATCAAGAATCTGGTCACTGCCTCGGTCTCTCTAGAGCAGTCTGGGCCACTTTGGGCCCAGACTTTTTGGCCACTCTTGCCTCCTATGACACTTACCATGTCTCCACAGGGTCTCCTTCAGAGTGCTCTCACTTTTGCCTCTGAGGCAATCTCTTCCAACTAGCTTTCTTAGCATCTCTGCTGAGTTCTCTCTCTGCCATATGCAGGGGACTCACATTTCACACATGTCACCCTACCCATGGGACACCAGATCTGCTGTTCCCCAATCAAGGAGCCTCAAATTACCCAGAAGAACAGACTCTCAACACTTAATTAATTAATGTGCCAGTTAGATTTAAATATATGTTTTAAAAGTTCAAGATGTCAATAAAGTAATAACAAAGCCATCTGTTATAGTAAAAGTTCTTTCCCAGTAGTCTAACCTTTAGATATATTTAACTCTGATTGCATCTTAGCACCCTGTATCTCTACCCTCTCCCACTCATGGCTCCTGCATGTATCTCCCTGTGTTTCTCTCCCTTGCTCCTCCTCCTCACTCCCTTCGAATCACTAGCCCCTCACCACCTCAATGTGAATGGATAGGAAATATCTTTCAACATCACACCATTGTCTAGAGTTAAACATTGTAGGCAACTGATTAGGCTGGCAATGCGGAAAGTGCTCATGGCCTAGCAAGTCTATTTGGGGTGCCTGTTTTTGCAGCAAAAGATCACATAAAATTATCAGTCACTCACTCTCTTTCCTGATAGGGTGATATATCAGATTGACCTCCAGGATGCAGTCTGTCTTATTCCACAAGAGCTGCATAAGATGCAAAGTCCAAGAATCCAGAAGATTACAATCCCCGAAGCTCGATGTCTCAACTGGTCTTCAGTAAAAGACAGAATCACAGACATGCAAGCTCTAATACCAGTTAAGTAATTAGACTTGCTAGCTAGGAGAGAGCAAACAGGCAATGTGAAAACTTGCTTCCTCTATGTTCTTATGTAGGCCTCAAGATGAAAGTGTGGCCCAAATTAAAGGTGTGTGTTCCAGATTCAATCTCTGGATTAAAGGTGTATATCTACTGCTGGGTGTGGTGACTTATGCCTTTATTCCAAGCACTATCAGAGTGAATCATGCAGGTGGATCTCTGTGAGTAGCCTGGTCTACAAAGTGTGTTCCTATACATCCAGTGGTATTGAAGATAAACCCTGGCTCATAGAAACATTAACAATCAGAATGACACAGTTATGTAGCTTTCTTGCTCCATATCGACATTAAAGGCCTGTGTCTTTCAAGCTCAAAAAGATCTGCATTGAATTGGAGTGTTCCTACTTCAGAGAACCTGATTACCTTCTACAAATTAAATAACAAATCCCTTGAAGTTGTGGCCTTAAGTTTTGGATTTTGCATAATTCGTGATGTAATCAAGTAAAAGCGATTTTTCAGAACAGCCTTGGTTACACAGAAAAATACACTCTGTGGTCTCTATTCTTCTCGCCAGAGAAGGAGCCTGCACAGGAAATTAGTCTGGCTAGAAGATTAAATGGTTCTTGGCTGTGAGCTACGAGCCAGTAACTACATCAACTTGAGAAATGCAGCCTAGCTAAATTCCACTAGGCTGTCAACAACTCCAAGCTCAAATTCTGTAATAATTTCAAACCTCACAGGTGATTTTGTTTCTAGGTGCTATCATTTTGTCAATGAGATCAGACCCTACCAGGTAGGCTGCAGTGTGATTCTGGGCAAGCACAAGATGTGGACCCCATGCACCAAAACACTGACCAAAATGGTTGGTATCCTAGTGTGAGTGTAAAGGAGATGTGATGCTGTGCTGTCAGCAGACTGAGGCTTAATCAGACCTTGATTGTAAATAACATAGTTGATTTTGTTTGTATGTGTTTTACTCTTCAAATGGAACCAGACTTTGCCAGGGAGGCTGTAGTGAGATCTTTTTTAATCCCACTTCCAGAAGGTGTGGAGGAAACCCTGAATGAAACCCCTGGCGCCCATGTGCCAGTATACAGGAAATTTGATCCAGACCCAATTTCATTTTTTTTCAGGTCCTCTCTGTTTGCTATCATTTCTAAGTATCTCTGGGGTGTGTTGAATCTCTACACTCTCAGAAGAGTTGCCATTCATGTTGGCACAGCAGAGGGATTTCTCAAAGTTCTCAAGGTTGCTTCCTGTTTGGTGGTTATCTTAATGGCCCAGGACACATGATAACCAGGTTTCCTAAAACTGCCTGAAAACTTCTTTAAAAATTCACCATTTAGTCCTCTGACCTAGTCTCAAAAGACAAAAAAGAATTACAAAAAGGAGCGAAGATTCCCAAATTAAGATCCTATCACTGTGGATGCAATTGCCTAGACTTAAACATTATAGGCGATTGATGAGACAGGCAAAGGGTAAAGTGCTCATGGACCAGCAAATCTACTTGGGGAGCCTACTTTAAAGAGCAAAAGATCACATAGAATGATCTCTCAATCATTCTATCTTTCCTGAAAGGGGAGATATTAGAATGACTTACAGGATGCAGTCTGCCGTATTCCACAACAGCTGTCTAGGAAGCAAAGTCCAAGAATCCAGAAGATCTCAGTTCCTGAGACTGGAAGTCTCTGCTGGTCTTCATTAGAAGATGGAATCACAGACAAGCAAGATCTAAGCCAGTGAAGTAATAAGACTTGCTATCTAGGAGAGAGCAAGCAGGCACTGTGAAAGCTTTCTTCCTCTGTGTTCTAATATAGGCTTCAGGATGAAGGTGTGGCCCAAATTAAAGGTGTCTGTTCCAGATTCAATCTCTGGATTAAAGCTGAGTGTCTTCTTCTGGGTGTGGTGACACATGCCTTTAATCCAAGCACTATCAGAGTGAATCATGCAGGTGGAAATCTATGAGTAGCCTGGTCTACATATTGGGTTCCAAGACAGCCAGTGGTCTTACAGAGAAACCCCACTTCATGATAACAACAACAATAACAAAGTTCTGTGGCTTTCTTCCACCATATCCAGATTAAAGGCCTTTGTCTTTCAAGCTCAAAAAATTCTGCATTAAAGTTCAGTCTTCCAACTTCAAAGACACTGACTACTTCCTACATACTAAACAAAAATCCTGTGAAGGTGTGTCCTCAAGTACTGGATTTTTGGTTAATTAGAGATTTAATCAAGTTGACAACAAAGAATAGCAACCACAGAGAGGGTTTAATGGAAAAAATATAATATGAGCAGGGCCTTGCAGACCCCAAAATGATATCAGGGGATTTGAAACAAGGAACTGTAGTCCAATTTATCAGTCCATTTATCAGTGATAAATAGCAGGCAATCTTGGAGCTCATTTCTCTTACTGGATATCAGGTGAGTGGTCAGATTCTCCAGTTTATTTTCCTACTTCTTGATAACAATTGTTTTTGGGAGGATATTTGTGTCATACCCCAGCCTCTGCAGCTAGAGGAGCACAAGTAAACTTGCAAAGTGGGAAGGCATAGAGAATGCACAGACCAGGCTGAGGACCAAAGAGAAAGAGAGCACACCTGGAATCCAGTGAGACAGGAAAGACTTTGGCACCAGCTTGAAATGCCTGCTCTGTGGATCTCAGCTCTCCCATCATTTTGTTTAAATTTGAGTATCTAAGCAGACTGACATTTTGGCTGCCTCCCAACACATGCTTATGATGACCTCAGTGATGGCCTCTCCATGATTGTTAGTAACTGCACAGGGTGCAACTCAGCTTCAGAGCCCCCAAATATGAAGTTACAGAAGCTAGAAAATATTGCAGTGTCCCCAAGCACCCATATGCAGTGTTCATAATCAGATGCCCTATCGTGGATTCTAGGCTCATAACTGTGGATTAAATAGTTGCATATGGCAAACCATTATCAAAAGACTGAACAATTCATCCAACAGAAAGATTAAAGCAATCTAGAGCTGGAAAAAATATCTGGCTTCTGATTCTGACAGTAGTTTGGCTGCATTAGAGATATGTCTGACACCCAATCTGCTAATTCAGAAAGCTCAGATGTCTTTCTCAGGGCTAAGGTTGTCAGAGGAGGACTGAGAATGTAAGGTCTCATAAGAATATTTTGCTCTGAGTTACTATAATCTCATAGCTCCTGTACCTATGAAAGCAAACTGGAGGTAAAATGTTGAACTGATATAAATTGGGAAATATTTCCTCCCTGACTCTTTATGGATTCCTCTTGAATCCAGGTTACACCCCCATGGTCAGTAAGTGGAAAATATAAAAATTCAATATATAATAGCGTTTGACTAACCAGTTTGTATCTTTGGGGTGGACAAACTAATGTACTAGAATCCTGACATTTCAGGAATTAGAACCAGGAAAGTTCATTAAATTCACTGTGTCAGCATTTCCTGTTACCAACTACTGGGAAGCCAGGCTCAGAGATGCCTACTCCATGAATTTTCACATCACTTTTCCATGACTCACTGTGCCTTTTCCAGGACCACATCTTCCTTGCTGGTTTACAGTGAGATAGAAATCCAACTTCCTTTGGACTCTCTCTCATTTCTCTAAGCTCCCCAATATCACTCCCAAGCAGACTTCTCCTCCATCTTGCAGGCATAAATATGGGTGAAATCTCTAGGGACTAATTGAAAGCGCTGAGAGCAGTGGGTGTTGTGACATCACTGGTGACATCACAGGGGATGCCTAGAGCTCTCCAGGATACACTAGAATGTTCACACAAGGGATTGTTTATGTCATGGGGTACAGGCTTTTTTTTTCCTGTTAATGCTCTTCCTCTACTGAACAGAAGCTGAGGGGCCCATCCCGGGAGACTCTCCTGGGACACAAATGTTGATCACCTCCCTTTCAAAAGCCAGAGGTCTCAGCCACTGAGATTTGTCAGTGTCAGAACAATGGGAAAGTGCTGTGCTTTATTTCCAAATGTGTTAGCTGTGGAGACCTGGGTCAGGATGGAGAGAAGAGCCAGTCCATCATGTTGGCAGCAGAAGACTTGACATGTCCACTTTCTTCCTAGGCTTTGGCCGCATGAACTTGTTAGAAGGCAGTTCCAGGGTCACCTTCAGCATGTGGAGATTCAGGATGGGAGGGACGTTCTCAGGAGGGTCTTGCTTGGAGATGATGCCTGCAGACAGCGATCAGGAAAACAAGATTACTCTGTTTTGTTCTCTTTGGTCAGAGTGTCAGATCTGAGTAATCTTTTATATATTATATAGTATATTGTATTGTATATATATATATATATTCTATGTTTACCATTTTACTATTATTATTTTCCAGCTAATTCTTCAATTTTAACACATATTTGTATATATTTCTTCAATATTACTTGAATATTAGTTAAGAGAAACTTTTTTATCAGAAAATATTTCTATTTAATTTTTCAATTATTTAGAGATGTTTTTATGTACACAATATTATCTGAATAATTTCCCATGAAAAATCTTCAATTTAACACTACTTTTCTATGCACTGCTTTGATTTTATCAGAAATATTTTCCAAGAAAATCATCAATTTAATAAGAAAATGTTTGTAAGTGCTTGATTTAGTAAAGATGATTTATCTTTTACCATTATTATTTTCCAACAGATTCTTCAATTTTAACACTTTATTTTTCAATTTTTTCCTAAAAGTGAGTTTGCCTACACATTTAGTTTTCTTTGTCAACTTTTTATGTGTATTTATTTTCAATGCCAAATCTCAATTTGAAATAAAATTTCTGTATATTTCTTCAATTTTATAAGAAGTATTTTCCCTGAAAGCCATCAATTTGATTAGAATTTTTTTTACATGGTTTGTCAGTTAGTTTTGATGTATTATCTATGTTTACACTTTCATGTGTATTATTTTACATCAAATTCTTCAATTTTAACACACATAATAATATATTTCTTCAAATTCACTGAAAATGTCACATTGGCCTCACTGTCAGTCACTCAGAGACTGCTGGTCCTGTCCCTGACATCACGCCAACCCCGCCCCTCGCCCATCTATCTCAGCCCTGGGCAGGAGCCATGTTGGATTCCCTGACTGTCACCCAGCAACCGCTGGCCGCGCCCCCTGACGTCACCCGCGCCCTGCCCCGGGCCTGGAATTGTGGAACAGGACCACATTCGTTTGCGCATCCGGATGAAGATAGTGTTCCATGCTGCGGGTGTCTGTGAGCTCTCAAGTCACACCGCGCTATCCTCCTGTCGTCTGCACAGAAGCAGTCTGTAAGTTTGGAGAGGCCTGGCAAGACGCGGGCTTCCCGCTCTGTAAAGTTTACAGTGGGGCGGAGTCCAAACCCTCTCTGTGCTCTGGGCTGGGACATTGGACTGGCAAGGCGCGGGCTTCCCACTCTGCTCTGGAAAGTTTGCAGCTGAGCAGAGTGCAAACTCTCTCTGTGCTCCTCCAGGCGGGCACAGTGGCCTCCTAGCACGACCCTCCTGTGGGAACAGAAGCCGAGCCTGGCTGCCATGGATCTCTGGGCTGTGCACCGGGCCCTGGCTTCTGCTTGTGAGCTGGTGAGACAGGAAGGGAATTCACAGGCCAATAAACTGAGTCATGATCCTTAATGACACAGGCTGGGCTGTGACATGATAAAGACCTGGCAGAGTTTACAGAGGTCTGGGCTGGCACTTTCCCAAGGAACATTAATGATCAGGTTGGAGCTGCCTGGGGTCAAGGGCTGTAGGTTGGGCAGGACTAGGTCCCAGGTTAGCTTTTTTTTTTTTTTTTAGTTTTGTTAATTATTTCTGTAGTAGTATTTTTTTATTGCTTTACTTTAGTTGCTTAGTGTTTCAATTATTGTGCAGTAAAGGGACTTTTCCCCAATCTCTTTGGTATTTTGCATGCTTTTACATTAACTCTGGCTATATATTTATAATAACTCTGGCTATTCTTACACAGGCACCTTCTTTAGTTTAGGAAATTTTCATTTAGGATTTTATTGGAAATGTTTTCTAGACATTTATGCTGATTGATCTTCTTCACTCTCACCCTCACCTTCTCCTTCTGAGGTGTTCCCTGTGGGTGTGCAGCTTGAATGCTTCTCTGTGTCCTGCTCTGAGCTCTGCTCTTGTGTGCTGTGAGGGGACCTCAGGGAAACGCTGAAATCAAGACATGGTGAGTACACAATATCTGCCCACAGTCGGGAGGAACATGCAGCTGAGCAGTGGGACCTGGGGTGGTGGGTCCTCTATGGGGTTGGATCAGAAGCATCAGCCAGATGTGACTTCCTGTGAGGTTTCTAGTGGTGCTATTTACTTCATAGTTCAGGCCATAATCTCTGAATAATAATAAGATTCATATTGTTCTTCTTTTTACTAGCTGAATAGTATTCCATTTTGTATATGAACCACATATTCTGTATCCAAATTTTGGTTGGCGGCCTAATTGATTTTTTTTCAGTGTCCAGCTGTTATAAGTAAAACAGATATGAACTTAGTGGAACACATGCTCCAGTGGGTAGATGTCCTAAGAACATATCCTAAGTGTAACATGTCCTCCTACTAAATCTTAAATTCATGGAAGGAGTAGGCAATGTGTCCATCACCTTAGAAGCCAAACTTAAGAGGATCTTTTATATGGTGTGGCTTCTGAAAACTGATAGATGATAAATTCGAGTTCCTGGATTCTTCCTGTATGGTTTCAATTTGGCACGATTCCTGCCATCTTTTGGCAGAGTCAGAGCCATAGGGAAGACTCCATGAGAGTTCATTGCAGTGAAATTATGAGGATGATTCTTGAGTTGCATTTTGCGACCACAGCTTGTTGAGATAACTAAGGCATTGGTAAATCTTCCATGGAGAGATGTATACAAGGAGAGGATGTACCCAAACTGTTACAAGAGGTGACCTTCAAGATTTTGCCTTGTGTGTCAGAAGAGACTTTAAATGTTTGAACAGTGTAGGAGTTCCTGCAGACTGTTAGGATCCCTGAAGAACGACTGAATGCATTTTCATCACAGGATGAATATTTGCCCATAGTGTCAAGTGTCAGGATGCAGTTGATTGAAACAAAAAGCTTCTAGATAGGATGATGTCTTTGGCTGCTTGTCCGTCCTGTCTGGCTTTCTTTGTGAATATTGTGGAAGATCTTTTGGTAGGAGCCATTCCAGATACCTTCCAGGATAGTGTTTATAGAATGAAAATTTTATTTTTTCTCCCTTTTTTTGCTTTTCCAATAATTTATATATTCATTGTCACCCTTATCACTATCCCCATTAAATGTCCCTTGCTATGGCAGAGTCCCTCCCCCAGTCTCCTCTGTTTTTTTCTTTGAGAGGTTGTGGGGCCCGCAGGTATCCCCAAAATTGGTGCATCAATTCTCTTGTGAGTTAAGTACATTCTCTCTCACTAAGGCCAGACATGGCAGCCCAGTTAAGGAAACAGATTCAAATGATATCCCCCCCACACACACACACACAGCTATAGGGAAAGCCCTTGCTACAGTTGTTATTAGACGACCTTCTGAGCCTGTGAGCTGCACATCTGCTATATATGTGCCAGGTGACTTAGTCTGTCCTGTGTATGCTATTTGGTTGGTGGCTTAGTTTCTGAGTGTCCCCAAGGGTGCTTGTTACTTGAGTCTCTTGGTCTTCCTGTGGAGTTCCTATCCTCCTCAGGGGTAACAATCTTTCCAACAAACCTTCCATGCAATGATTGATTCTGGATCTCTGCAGCTTTTTCAGTCAGCTGCTTGGTGGATCCTCTCAATAGACAATTAATCAAGGCTTCATTGTGGGAGCATAACAGAGTGTCATTAATAATGTCATGGATTGGTGCCTGTCCATAGGATGGCACTCTCAAGTGGGGCAAATTTTCATTGGCCATGCCCTCAGTCTCTGCTCCAGATTTTACCCCGCCTTTCTTTCAGAGGGGAAACATTGTGTCCTTGGTGTGTTCTGCATTGTGGTTGAAACTGACCCTTCAACTTTCTTCTCATGCTCCCATATATTCACTATAATCTCTTTCTTTAAATCATATAAAATACAATAGATACATTTACTAATCAGTGATAATCTATTTTACAAGTCTAGTTGTTTAGAATTTTTATATTTATTTTATTTTTTGCTTTTCTTTTCCAAAACAAATTTCGCTGTGTAAAATTTGTCTGTCCTTAAAGTAGTAGAGAAACCACAAAAGACACATGTCTTGTATTTTTAATATAAGCATATTTTTGTGTGGTTTTTCTTTTTTTTGTTGTTGTTGTTGGTTTTTGTTCTTGTTTTGTTTGTTTATTTGCTTGTTTGTTTTTTAGATTTGGTTTTTTCGAGACAGTGTTTCTCTGTGTAGCCCTGGCTGTCCTGGAACCCACGTTGTAGACCAGGCTGGCCTTGAACTCAGAAATCCACTTGCCTCTGCCTCGCAGAGTGCTGGGATTACAGGTGTGCGCCACCACCGCCCAGCTCCGTGATTTTTATCCATATCTTTAGTATTGAAATTTGACCAAATGTTATAGAGTAAACCTCATCTTTCTGCCAGATGAGTACAGATGTGCTGTGAATTTATCATTCTTTGTAGGAACTTTCATAGAGAACTTTGAGTTCAGTATCATTTTTTCCCCATGGTTGTTTTTTGTAGGGATTGAGGGTCTTAAAATATACATTTTAGTCTCCTAGAACACATTACAAAGGCCATGCCAGTGTGTAGGTAAATGACATACACCTGGCTGTGCCTCTGTGATTAAAGACATGAGAAAATACACCCAGCTTGCCCATCATGTTTGTAGTTAGTAATTGTTCATACAATTTTTCAGATGTGTGCTCGGTATTGTGGATCTGTTTCCTCTGCATCTCCCTCTCAATTCACATTTCTCTGGAAAAGCTGTGTCCTATTCAAAGTGTTCAAAAGTGACAGAGGTGTATCTTATAATTAAAGCTCCTTCTAAAATGACACAGTAATTATAAATTATGAGTCAGAAAATAAGCAGAGCAAGCACGAGAATTATGTGAATATATATTTGAGAAAGCATATATTTGTTTTCCGATGATGTTAGTATCATGCTTTGTGTTGTACATTTGTATGGGATATTTAGGATGCAGTGACTTTTGATGATGTGCATGTGAAATTCACTGAGGAGGAGTGGAATTTGCTGGATCCTTCCCAGAAGAGTCTACAAAAATGTGATGTTTGAAACCTACCTGAACCTCAAAGCTATACGTAAAACTGTTATTTTTTTTTTCTGAAGGAAACAAATGTTTCTTGGTTATTGATGAACTTCTATTATTTTAATTGTATGAAAATTGAGCTGAATAATTCAGTTTCTCTGAATTTTCACTGTAACTATCACGGTGCAGTTAAAATTCACAGTACCTTTAATTTTGCCTATTTTCCAATACTATATCATTCATTTACTATTACTGTGTTTTAGGCTATAATTGCAAAGAGCATCATCTTGAAGAACATTGTCAAAATAATAAAAGTCATGAAAGGTAATTTTCCTGTGCAAGCTGATACAAAATTGTCTCTGAGGAAATTTTAATATCTTATGGAATCTCCTGCAAAAAGCTAGAGTGTAAAGTAACAGTCTTTAAGTGTAGATATGATTATAATATTCTTTCAAAACCATGGACCTCAAGATCCGATATGTGATTTGTGTATCCATTTGATAAGTATCTCCGTTAAACCTGTGCTGTGGATCTGCCAATCTGTATAGTCTCGTAGTATTTAGAAATTGCACATTGAATAGTGATAAATTTATATCCAAAGCATTCTATAAGCAAATAGTCCATAGAAAATTTGGTGATACTAATATTCTTGTAGTAATATGGTTCAGTTTGGTGAGAGGGCATTTTATGAGAATCAAGAATATTGTTGTGGAAAAACATTAGTCCATATTGCACATGTTATGAGAAACAAAAATTCAAACAGTGTGAATGCAATGCGTAAACCTTTCATTTATCATTCTTTTATTAGGTATATCATGTGTCACAATGGATAATAATCATGTGAGCATAGTGATATGGAAAGAAGAAACATAAAATTTTTGTTCTAAAACAAGAAGATATGTAGTATTCTGCCTTTGGAAGAAATTAGGAATATGAAAGACATTTGTAATTAGTTGGGTTTTTAGCTTTACAGGGAATATCCCAAAACTCATAGTGTAAAAAAATCTTTATGGGAACTAGGAATTTGGAAATTCTTCTGTGTGTCCTGGTTCCCAGTCACATGTGTTGTAATTCACACTAGAGGAAAAATATGAATATAATCAGTGTTATACATATCAGAGTTTTTCTAACTTTATTCAGATAGCTAAAATATATCATATAAAAAGAGGGTGTTATAAATATGAGCCGTGTAATAACCATCATAGGTGTCTTGAACAACTCATGATGAGGGAGAACAACATGTATATATAAAGTGCTAAAATCTTAAGGTCTGATGCTTCTTTACCATTAGACAAATTGTAAACATAATTCATATTAATTACATGATTGATCAGAGTAATGAATGTGGTAAAGATTTCACATGTGCTAATTATCGTTGCAGGCATGTAAGAAGATATGCTGGAGTGAAACTCTATGAGTGTAATATATGTGGTAAAGCCTTTACAAGATCAAGTCATCTCCAATGTCATAAAACAACACATACTGGAGAGAAACCTCATGAATGTAATCAATGTAGTAAAGCCTTTGCAAGACCCAGTCATCTCCAAACACATAAAATGACACATACAGGAGAGAAACCTTATGAATGTGATCAATGTGGTAAAGCCTTTGCACAGCGCAGTAATTTTCAATATCCTAAAAGAACACATACTGGAGAGAAACTTTATGTATGCAATCAATGTGGTAAAGCCTTTGCATATCACAGTTATCTCCAAAGACATAAAAGAGCACACACGGGAGAGAAACCTTATGAGTGCAATCAATGTGGTAAAGCCTTTGCACAGCACATTTATCTCCAAATTCATAAAAGAACACATACTGGGGAGAAACCTTATGAATGTAAGCAATGTGGTAAAGCCTTTGCACAGCACAGTGCTCTCCAAAGACATAAAAGAACACATACTGCAGAGAAACCTTATGAGTGCCATCAATGTGGTAAAGCCTTTGCACAGCGCAGTATTCTCCAATATCATAAAAGAACACATACTGGAGAGAAATCTTATGAATGTAAACAATGTGGTAAAGCCTTTACAAGACACAGTTATCTCCAGTATCATAAAAGAACACACACCGGACAGAAAACTTATTAATGTAATCAATGTGGTAAAGTGTTTTCACTAGGGATAAGTCTCCAAATTCTGTGTGCTGGAGAGAAACATAATGAAAATGATCATGAATTAAGTGGGAATTAGGAGGGTATCATAGTAGGATATGATAGACATGGGTGCTTGGGATTGTTTCCACTCTGGAGATTTTTTTTTTTTTTTTATGATTTTGCAAAGAAGTTTGCTGCCCTCGTCTGAAGAGTTTCTTTGAGGTTAAGGTAAAGATGTTTATATTAATTGTATTGACAAAGTAAGTCATGAAAATCACCGCATAGAATTTGGCCTGAAAGTTTTTAACAAGCATAGAAACTAAGAAAGGAAAAATAAAAAAAGAAAGGTTCAAAATACAAGGCATCATCAGGAAGTTGAATGACGTTTAATCTTGTGATCAAGGATATTCAATGGCATTAAAGGAATGTTTACATTAGGACAAGATTACATTCAGCTAAACATATGGGTTTGCAGTTGTATGAAAGAGAACTGTATCATGTTAGGAATTATTATTACCTGGATACTGTTTTGATGTAGACACATGAAGATACAATTATGTAAGAAATTGCCAAGAGATAGATTTGGATTCTGGGTTCTGAATTTAAAATGTAAGCAGAAAGGCTTAGTTCATGTCATGGTGTTACATGCTTTTTAACCCACCATTCATGAGACAGAGTCATGCAGATCTTTGAGATCAAGGTAGATCTCTAAGCAAGTTCCAGGAAAGCCAAGATTAGGCAGTGATATATTTGAAATATTGAAAGCTGCTGATAATGGAATAGAGGGAGCCATGTTCAGGCCCTGGTAAGCAGCAAAACTCTGAGAATTTTATCATGAAGTGGTGTTGAATATTGTCAGAGAATTTTACATTACCTCATGAGATGATCAGTTCTTGGTTTTTCTTACACTTTAATCCCATTTTGTTGAACCATCACTGTTTCTAGAATGAAGCCTTCCTCATTGTTAATGGTGGATGATCTTTTGATGTGTTTTTTTATTTTATTTGTTTTATCTTTTAAGTATTTTTGAATCTGTGGTTTTAGGTATAATTGGTCTGTAATTCTCTTTTTATCACTCAGCATTTCCTGACTGGATATATGAGTAATCAGGGTTCAGAAAATAAATTGACTAATATTTGTTTTGTTTCTATATTGTTGAATACACTGAATTCTTGTTAAATCCTCTTTGAAAATCTGGTAGGACGCTACCCTAAAACTCATAGACGTGGGCTCATTTTGTGGACATATTTTTAATGAAGTCTGTTTTCCTTCATGATTTTGTCAGTTTAAGTTCTTTTTCTCTAGTTTAATTTTGGGATGTGGATCTATTGAGGAAGTTAGCCATTTCTTTTAGAATTTCCAAGTTGGTGGAATGCACCCTTTTTAAACTATGTCTTTACTACTCTCTGGATTTCTTCATTACCTGTTAATTAATCCCCCATTTCATTTTAGATTTCATTAATTTGTATATTCTTTATCTTTTAATAGGGGTTTGTTTATCTTGTCTAATAAAAGGATCAAAAGACCAACTCCATGTCTCATTAATTAGTTGAATTGTTCTCTTTCTATTTTATCAATTTCATCCCCCAACCTGAAAATTTCTTGATGTCTCCTCCTCGTTTTCTTTGCTTCCTCACTTCTTTCTGTTGTAGCCTTTAAAGCATGCTGTTAAATTGCCAGCATGGGAGTTGTCCAATTTTTTTTTGTAGGCGTTTTGTGCTGTGAACTTTCTTTTAGCTCCACTTTCATTTTCTTTGTGTTCTATGAGATTATGCATGTTGCACATTCATTTCCCATAAACTCTAGAAAGTCTCTGATTTCATCCTTTATTTCTGTGTAGACCCATTTTCTCTCAAACATTAGTTTGTAGTCAGTTGCTGTCCTCCCTCATCTCTTTCAACACTGAGACATCAACGGGTTTTGGGCCCAGATCATGTATTTTTTCTCATCAGAGAGTGTGTGGTCTCCTGGGTCTGTTGCAATCAAGGACATGAGGAACCCACTTTCTAGGGGCCACCCCTGGGCTATCTTGTTGCTCTCTGGGATGGAGTTTAGTCCTTGCTCATCAGAAGGTTCCTCTCCTTATAAATGGCCCCATGGAAATGAGAGGTAGCAATGGCACACCAGCCCTCTGTGTCTTGACCCTGGGGAAAAGATAACCTTACCACAGTGAGAAAGGCATGCCTAAGTCTATGAACCCACAGGAAGCAGACACATCAGAACCGGAAGTGACCATTTGAAGAACAGGAAGTATCCATGCCACACCCAGAAGTGGTTGTGATGTCACAGGAAGGGACTGGCCCTAACCGAAAGTGAGTGTATATCACAGGAATTATCTCAAGTTTTAGAGAAAGTGCCCATTCTATGACCGGAAGTGAACGTCACTGTCACAGGAAGTGGCTGTGGCTTGATACGAAGTGACTGTAACATAATAGGAAGTGTTGTTACACCACAGGAATTGGCGCTAATGACTTTAATGTCCTTTCTTATATCTAATGACATTTTCAGAGCTGCCAGTTCAGCTTCCTGAGCTGACATTCCTGCCAGGTGTGGTCCTCCACATGTGATCTCGGTATTTGACACCACCGCTGCCCCAGCATTCCCCTGTCCATCCTGAATGAGACAGTTGCCATTGGTGAACCCCATTACCCCTACATCTATGTGAGCAGTCATACAGAGGCCCATCCAGTGAGGTCAGGGTCCAACAGCAGGGCAGCTGAATAGATACTATGGGGAGATTCAAGAAGGGTGGCTAGTAATGAGTCCTTCTGGTATAATTTTTACCCAGAAACCATTGTGACTGAGGTGTAAATAGAGTGGTTGTTAGCTTGTGCCATTGGTTACACATTGGACATTGTCTAATGCCAGGACCCCTGGTCTGAGTATGCAGTCCATAGGTCTACAAAGGTCACCTGATGTTGGCAGAGTAAGGCTTTTTTTTTTTAGCAGAGTCATAAGTAGTCTGAATTTTTAAGGCATCTACGAAGTACTCCATGCTTGTTTTGTTTCTGTAGCCACTGGGAAGTCACTTGTAAACTGGTGAAGAAATTCTGTCTGTTTTAGCAAAACGGAATGTTGAATTTTATGAACAAAAACTGGTGGGTTTACATTTCACTTTTAGGGTTACCCTGATCTTGTGGTGGGGCAGTTTTGATTCTCAGGGCCCCCTCATCTAATTTATTGAGGCTCCAGTCTGTTGCTTCTGTCCTCTCATCTGCGTCTCCTCTGCAGTCTGTCCTCCATTAAATACTCTCTTTGCCACTATCCTCAAATCTCTTAGACAACTCTTTCCTAACTACTCCACCCTCTGGGTTTTGTCTTCATAGCTGGTGTTCCCTGATTGACAAAAGCTCAAGCCACTGCTGCCTTTGCTTCTGGTGAATCAAGATCCATGGGGGTGTATTGTCAAAAATGTCTCCATGACACAATATAAAAAAGCTGTAAGGCTTTTATTTTCTCTCTTTTATTTTTTCATACACTCTGGCCAAATTTGTGAGCCATCTTGTGGCTACCTCGAGACCTGCCAGCATAGCTGGACTGTGGACAAAGGGCCTCCTCTTACCTTCAGTGTTGTTGCAATAACAGTTTGGGTGAGTTAGGGCAAAGCAAGCATATTGGGGCCAGTAACCAGCTCATGTAGCAAACCCAGACACTATTGTGGATGCCAACAAGTGCTTGCTGACAGGAGCCTGATATAGTTGTCTCCTGAGAGTCTCTGCCAGTTCATGACAAACACAGAAGGAGACACTCTCAGCCAGCCATTGAACTGAGCACAGGGTCAACAATGGAGGAGCTAGAGAAAGGACCCAAGGAGCTGAAGGGGTTTGCAGCCCCATAGGAGAATCAATAATATTAACCAATTAGTAACCCCAAAGCTCCCGGGGACCTAACCACCAACCAAAGAGTACACATGGAGGGACCCATGGCTCCAGCCACGTGGGTAGCAGAGGATGGCCTGGTCGGACATCCATGAGAGGAGAGACCCTTGGACCTGTGAAGTCTCATTGCCCCAGGGTAGGGGAATAGCAGGTCAGGGAAGCAGGAGTGGGTGGGTTAGTGAGCATGTGGAGGGGAGATGGGATAGAGGGTTTTCAGAGGGGAAATGGGGAAAGGGGATAGCATTTGAAATGTAAATAAAATATAAATATAAGCATATGTATATATAATATAAAATATATAAAATATATAAATACATATAATAAAAAAAATTAAAAAAAAAACACTTGGGAAGCAGAGGCAGGTGGATTTCTGAGTTTGAGGTCAGCATGATCTACAGAGTGAGTTCCAGGACAGCCAGGGCTACACAGAGAAACCCTGTCTCAAAAAAAAGAAAAACAAACAAACAAAACAATGTAAATAAGAGAATATCTAATAAAAAATTCTTTAAACAAAACACAACATTACCTCTCATAGTGACCTTGAATGGATAAAGGTCAATTCACAAGTATCTTAATCACTGCTGCGCCTTTGATAAAACACTCTGTCAGGAGAACAGGTTTATTCCAGCTCACGGTTCACAGTAAAGTCCCTCATGGTGGGCAATGTCACTCTGAAGTGTGAAGCAGCTGCTCACTCACATCAGGTGTGTAAATAATCAGGACGCCAAGAGCAATGAACGCCTGCTGCTGCTCAGCCCCTTTCCACACACTGCCTGGTACCCTAGCCAGGGAATGGTGCCGCCCACAGTGGGTGGGGCTTCCCACACCAGTTAAGATAACCAAGGCTGTCCCTTACAGCCACGCCCTGAGGAACCTCCCCCTTGTTAGGATTCTGTCTAAGCTCCACCCCACAGTTACCTGGCAACAGCCAGGTAGGCCCCTCCCCACAGTTCCTGGCAACAGCCAGTTATGCCCCTCCCCACAGTTACCTGGCAACAGCCAGGTAGGTCTGCCACACTATAAAAGGGGCTGCTTGCCCCTCCTCCTCTCTTATTCTCTCACTCTCAGCTTGTCTCTTGCCCCTTCTTGGGCTCCCCTCCCTTCCTCTCCCCTCCCCTGTCTCTCCACATGGTCATGGCCGCCTCTGCTTCTCTACTCTCTCCCTCTCTCTGCCTTTCTCTGCCTCTACTTCCCTCTTAACTCCCCTCTCCATGCCCTGAATAAACTCTATTCTGTACTACACCGTCTTGTGTCTGGTAACCTCAGGAGGAAGGGATGCCTTGGCATGGGCCCACTGAGGCACGCCCTTCCCCCCACACCATGGTTAGAAATATTCTGTCTCCTCTTTCTTTATGATCACAACACCCCTGGCCACTCTAGATATCATCAAGTAGACATTTGAGGTTAACCATCATGGTGGCTTTGAAGCTCGGTCTATTTATCTAGACACTGGGGTCCTCTGTCTTGTCTTGCAAGAGTATATGAAATCATTTTCTCAGATTTATTTTAATATATAATAATATATATAATATATTATAATATATAATATATATAATTAATAATATAAAATAATAGGTTTTATATTAAAATATTTTTATTTCTAAAATCTATTTATTGGAATTTGTGTGTGTACTAGGTTTCCCACCAGATCTTAAATGTGTGACTGTGCCTGACAAAATAAACATTCAAAAGTTAAGGGGCTGGGTGGGTACAAACCAGGACTATAGACTCCTACATATTCTGCCCCTTGCTCCCCTCTCATTTCCCTCCTTACCAGGGGTAGTATTTTCTGTCATTACTGTAACTAATATGGCTGCCCAGTGGCCTTGTTCCACACAGATCAAAGCTGTTTGTAAGCTTTACCTCAGTTTCTCCCCTTGGTCTGGGAGGGGCAAATTGCTAGTTAGCCTAGGATGACCCCTCCCACTCCACAGATGAGAACAAGGGCAAGGATTCAAGAACTGACTCGTGGGAGCGCCTGGTGGCAGCCCTGCCAGGGAAACATGGCTCCCTACGGGCTGTGTGGGTGACTTGGATTTCCCAGACGGCGTTTACACCATGAGCAAAAATGGTCTCAACCTCCAGTCTTTTCCCCAAAGTGACTCCCACTGTTGACTTCTTCACATCTCTGTGTAGCGTTGTCACTCTTTTGGTGACATGCTGATCATCATGTTTGAAGAAATTTAATTTGCAATTATGATGGGAATTAAGTCTCTGGGTGGCTAAGATATTGTTCATCGACCTGTAGAAAGGAATGTGAGTTGACATCACTTAATCATGGCTTTCCCGTTGTGCTACCACAGATGGCATACACAGCAGCTCCCCCAGCATTGCTGATGGAGTCCATGCTGACAGCAACATGGGCTGAGCTGGATCACACGTGTGTGTTAGGCATTAGGGGTTCCACACAGCACCATTATCCGGTACAGAAATAACTTTGATAACTGTCATGGCTGCTGCTTTTGCCTGGCATGGCCGAGATGATGAGAGTTTATTTTTTAAACAAATGAGATAGTGGAGTTGATTTGTTAAGCAGGGAGCCTGGCATCTAATCAGTTATGGAGTGCTCAGGGCATGGTTGTATGGAAACCTTAGGCTGAGCCTTATTCAAGTGTGCATGCATATATTTTAAAAATAACAGCAGTGCGTTTAACATGTAGACAGACCCCAAAATTAAATTTCTTACAGGAATTAGGCTAGCCTCTCTTCTCAACATTGAGAACTAACATAAAATAATAATAATAATGAGTGAATGTCTTTGATGCCTAGAAAAGACAAAGATGTATAAGTTTTGACTTTTTCCCCCTTAAAGCCCTCCGCAATAGACAAGCAATAAATAGGCTTTGATTTGCAAACTAAAACCTTAATTTTTATTTAAAAAAAACACATTTGGAAGTGGGATTTACCTTGCAATCAAATGCAGAAGTGTGACTCCTGAAGCTCAGTCTTAAGGCATCAGGCAGGGAGCTTGCAGGGAATTAAAGAGCTGTTGACTTGTCAGTGTTAGATGAGGCTGTGGGGGAAGATGATATGGGTGGGTCCTCCATGGATGGGTCAGGGGATGGTTTAGGAGCATGTTTGAGACAGGTAGGACATTTTGCATGCTTGTCAAGGGTTTTAGATTGTTTGCTTGGTTTTTTTGTTGTTGTTGTTGTTGTTTTGTTTTGTTTGGTTTGATTTGTTTTTTTTTGTTGTAGTTTTTTGGTTTTTTTTTTTTTTGGGGGGGGGGGGGGACAGGGTTTCATCATTAGCCCTAGATGTCCCTAGATATAGTTTTGTAGACCAGTCTGGCCTCGAACTCACAAGATATCAGCCTGTTTCTGCCCCCTGCCCCCCAAGTGCTCGGATTAAGGTTTATTCCACCACTGTTTGGTTGTCCATGTTCTTTTTAAATATGGTAGGACGTAGACCGACAGTGAGAGCCACCTGATACCTGAGAACACATGGCAACTGCTAAGTGCAAAACCTGCTCTTGTAGTCCTACTGTTTTGTTGAAAAAGAAGGGATTCGAGAGGGGTTTAGAAGGGTGGTAACTTCAGCAGCCAAGCCATTAGCTCAGTGGCTAAACTTTTTGCCCATATTTTTTATTGACTGTGTTTGCAGTTATCAGTGTAAAGCAGTAATGTCGCCCAGTGTTATTTAATATTCCCTCTGATAAAGGTGTCCAAGCCCTGGATCCAGAGGTTGCTGCGTTGAAGTAACTTGCTGTAATTTCTAAATGTTGCCTGCAATCTTTGTTGTCAAACGGGAGTCGTTTGAGTAGCACACATGTAGTGTGTGATGTTTATTAACTTGCATGTTTTGGGACAGGATCTTGCTGTGTAGTCTAGGGCTGCCCTAGAACTCACTACGTCTTCTAGGTTGGCTGGAGCTCACTGCAGTCTCCTTCTTTACTATTGCCCAGTGATGTGTGTGTGGTGGTGGCAGTGTGTGCATGCCTCACCTGTCTAGGCTGATGCTTTTAAAGACACTCTTCAGAGACTGGGGAGGGATGAGCTGTGTCCTGACCTCAGAGTAGGTAATGAATTGATCAGCAACAACTAACTAATATCAAGGACATTTACTGCCATTCTTTAAAAAACATAATAATTAGCCGGGCATGGTGGCGCACGCCTGTAATCCCAGAACTTGGGAGGCAGAGGCAGGCAGATTTCTGAATTTGAGGCCAGCCTGGTCTACAGAGTGAGTTCCAGGACAGCCAGGACTACACAGAGAAACCTTGTCTCAAAAAAACAAAAAAAACAAAAAAAACAAAAAACAAAAAACAAAAAAACAAACAACAACAACAAAAAAACATAATACTTTTTTTAGGTGCAGTGTGTCTGTGAGCTTGGGAAAGCTGATGTTGGGAGTCATATGTACTCTTCTGTTGTATGTGAACTGGGCCCCATGATGACGTAATGATATTTCCCATCTGGGAATTCTGCCTATGCGGATAACTCACTTTCTACTTTCACTGGGGGCTGGAAAGAAGATTTTGATATTATGAAAAAGAGGACTAGGAAGGCAGATGAGTGAAAAGATAGAACCTGGTTTCGCATAGCACAACAAACAATTCCTTTGACACGATCCTGAGACTGACCCTAACTCTGACATTTCTTCTTTGTAAAATAGGGAAACTTTTGATTCAGTGAAACCATGAAGAATAATGGTGGCCATCTTGAACCTAACCCTGAGCCTCTCCCTGTGACTTATTCTAAATCTCTAATCTTATCTCCTTAATTTCCTAAGCATCTTAACCATACAACCCTTGTTCTGATCCTAACCATAACCCTCTAATCCCCTAGGGGTGTTCCTAAATTATACATTTTAAATTGAGAAACCCTTTCTTACTCTTGATCTTTAGAGATGTTCTGACCCACCTTTGATCTAGACTAGAGATGCTTTTTCAACCTATATATGGAAAAGTCATTTTTTTGTTTTTTGTATTTGTACTACTTTATTTTACAAAACAAAAGAGATTTGTTTAACTTTGCTTTTTTAAAACTCGCATCAGAAATAATTATTTCCTAAGTATTCCCTGTAAGATCCTGCAACATGAAATTAACCAGTTCTTGATATATTTAACTTCCCTTGGCTGACAGCCTTTATCAGGACATACTATTAATTTCCCTTTCTATATACAGAGAAAGATTCATTTTCTCTATGATTTGAGATAGGCTTATCTAGAAAATCTATGCTAATCTAACTGTGTGTTTTTTCTCTAATTTGCCACTGATGAAAATTGTCTGGATAATAATAGTGTTCAACAACGATTGCCTTACATATTTGGCTTTTCATCTGAGGTTGTCTATTACCTATCATCTGTTTAAGGGAGCTTCAGTTTCCCTGATCCAACCATTTAGCCATAAACAAACCTCTTGGTTTATTTGCTTGTTTGTTTGTTTGTTTTGCGACCGATTTTCTCTATAGCCCAGGCTGTCCTCGAACTCACTTTGTAGACCAGCCTGTTATTCCTGTGTTACAGTTTTCTGTGTAGATTTTCATAGTGTTGACTGAGTGTGGCCTCTTTCACTGACCTCTTTGATATGTTCAGGAGAGATTGCTGGTTATTGTTGACTGCTAGGAGAGCAGTTGGGTAGCAAGAGATCATCTTTTCAATCCACAAGGGGACACAGTCAGGAGAGAGGTAAATCTGCTGGCATTTCTCCATGTCAGAGCTACAGTCATCTGAAGGAGCCTCAGTTGTGGGTGTGCTCTCATCACAATGGCCGTTGTTGTGTCTGTGTGAGGTAGTGTAAATGATTCTGAATGTGACAATATTCATAAGCAAGTGGGCCTGAGCTGGATAAGAGAGCTACCGGAGCATGGGACAATGCCCAAGCAGGAGAGCAAGCCAGGAGACCAAGCTTGTCCATGTTTTTACCTTCAGTTTGTAGCTCCAGTTTCATAAAACAGGCCTAAACAGACACAAAAAGTTTGAAGATAATCCCATGCATCCTATCACAGCACCAAAGACTTCGGCTGGGTTTGAAATAATAAGAGAAGTCCCACATCAACATGGATTCCGAACAACACCCTACTCCATGATAACTCCGACAAGGAAGAATTAAAGAAAAAATGATTAGAGTTTAGTGGAAATGAAGGCAAAACAAATCCAAACCTTTGACACACAACGCACGCAGTGCTAATAAGAAAACTCGTAGTTCTGATTATTTGTAATTGCCACAAAAAAGCAAGGATTAGGTGAATAGTCTCCCGCTGACTGCAGACAATGCCGTCCTCTGATGCATATGTGACTGGGGTCCCGCTCAAGCCCAAGTATGCTCTTTGCTGGATGGCTTAGACTCTGTGAGCTCCCAGCGGTCTGGGTTACTGATACTGTTGGTCTTCTTAAGTTGTTGGAATTCCCTACAGCTCCTTCCATTCTTCTTCTAACTCTTCCATAGGGATCCATGACCTGAGTGCAATGATTGGCTGTGAGTATCTGCGTCTGTCTCAGTTGCTGTCAGAGCCTCTCAGAGGACAGCCATGCTAGGCTCCTGTCTGCAAGAACATAGGGTTTCACCCCTTCTCACATGGCTGTCTCCCAATATAGATTTTTGTATTGAAAAAAAGAATTAAAAACAGTTTATGATAAAATTGATGATTTTCGTGGAAAATATTTCTGATAATATAGAAGAGATATATAGAAAACAGTTTAAAATTTAAAATTTTCATGGAAAGTTAAAGAGTAAAATGATATACATAAAACATTGCTATACTAATTCAAAAATAAAATAGAACCTTTTATGGTTGAATTAAAGATTTACACGGAAAATATTTCTGATAAAATTATAGAAAATTTAAGAAAACATATGTTAAAATTGAAGATTATCATGGAAAATTTTATATAGATAAAATAATGGTAGGCATCCATCTTCAATCAACTTAGAAAGGTTTCTTATATCTACCATTTTATCTATAAAATTGCTATGGAAATATTAAATTTTAACGTGTTTGTCTACATATTCTTGAATTTTATTAGAAATATTTTTTGTAAATCTTCAATTTAACCTGAAAATGTTTGTAATTCCACTTTCAGTCAACTTAGAATTATTTTATACCTATCATTTTATCTATATAATCTCCATTATAGTGTTCTATTTTAACATGTTTTTCTATATATTTTTTCAAATGTATCAGAAATATTTTCCATGTAAATCATCGAGTTTATCAGAAAATGTTTACAATTCCAATGTAGTATTCACAATGAAACAGAGCTATACTTTTCACAATTATAAAAAGGGGGCTTCAGGCCCACCAGTCCTTGATGTTGGTGGTGACTCAATACTGACACTTTGAGCAGCTTGTACAAACCTGTTTTTTGTTATGAGCATGTACCAAGTAGGTGGTTGTACATCACATTTGTCTCCTTTGATATAGTTTGTAGACAGGTTTCTAAACAAACCTGGTGAACAAACACGTGAATCCCAGCCTCCTAGTCTCTAACCACCCTGCTTAGCACACTATTCATCAGTGGGGTGTTTTTAAGGCCGTCCTCCTTCAGCTAAATGCTACTTACTGTCACTATTTCCTAAGCTCGGTAAGACCTTTCCTTCACCAAATCCAACCTTCTACACCTCAGTTTAATATTGCAGTGCTCCCCAACACATAAGAGGCCTTTTAAATATTCCGCAAAATTAACAGCAGGTGGATCTTACACCTTGGTGTTAACTGCTAAGGGCAGAACTTGTAGAAGATTCCAGAGAAACCAGCGCTGTCCAATTTTGGCATCCTGCCCATCGCATTTCTTCAAGCAAGCCCCTGGTCCAAGTATTTTGAGCAGATTCAGCACTGAGAGTGAAGTCATTCACAGGTCACGGCCTGATCTAGCAGGAGCACCACAAGGGACCTCACAGGTGCAAACATCTGGCTAAACCTGGCCGACGCTTCCCATGCAGCTCTAGGGAGGACCAACCACCAGTGCTCCCACTGCTCATATGTCTGCTCCTCCTCACTATGGGCAGTGCTACTCTGTGGTCAACATGTCTCAAAAACAGAGCTTACTATAGACATTTACATGAATAAATTATGAAACTCAAAGCTAAATGGAACTAGAAAAAGGCCCAGTGCTAGGATTGTTTTCCATGTAAATCTCCAATTTTATCAAAATTTTCTAATTCTCTAATTATTTAATTTAGAAATATTTTTATGTCTATCATTTTAGAAGCATCCCTTTCCTTGTAAATCTTCAACTTTCACACATTTTTCTATGTATTTCTTCAATTTTATCAGGAATATATTCCATGAAAATCTTCCCTTTCATCCCAAATTTTTCTATGTCCTTGGTCATTCAGTAAAAATAAAATTATCTACATTTTTTAACATTATTTTCCAACAAATACTTCAATTTTAACACATTTTTCAATATATTACTTTAATTTTCTCGGAAATGTTTTACATGTAAACCCTCAATTTTATCAGAAAATGATTCTAGTTTATTTTACAATCATTTTAGGAACTTTTTATGTCTACTGTTTATCTGTATTATTTTTCAATTAAAACCTTCACTATTTCAAGTTCCACTTCATTTTTTTCACAAATATTTTCGGTGAATGTTTCTACAACATTTTTCCATTAGTTTAGAAATAGTTTATATGTCTAATAATATTTCATCTGTATTATCTTTTCTGATATCTTCAATTATAATACATTTCCTGTATATTACTTCAATTGTATTAGAAATATTTTCCATCATAATCTTCAATTTTATCAAAAATTTTTTCTAGGTTATTGGATAATGTTCTAGGTATATTTTCTATGTTTACTATTTTACTATTATTATTTTCCAATTAATTCTTCAATTTGAACACACTTATCTTCAATATCACTACAGATATTAGTTAAGATAAACTTTAATTTTATCAGAAAATATTTCTATTTAATATTTCAATTATTTAGAGATGTTTTTATGTACACAAAATTATCTGAATAATTTCCAGTGAAAATCTTCAATTTAACACTACTTTTCTATATATTGTTTCAATTATATCAGAAAAAATTTCTCTGAAAATCATGAATTTTATGAGAAAATGTTTCTAGGTGTTTGATCTAGTAAAGATAATTTATCTTTTTACCATTATTATTTTCCAACAGATTTTTCAATTTTAAAACATTATTTTTCAATTTATTCCTAAAATTGAGTTAGCCTACACATTTAGTTTTCTTTGTCAACTTTTTATATGTATTTATTTTCAATGCCAAATCTTAATTTTAAATAAATTTTCTGTATATTTCTTCAAGTTTATAAGAAGTATTTTCCATGAAAGCCATCAATTTGATTAGAAATTTTTTACATGGTTTATCAAGCAGTTTTGAAGTATTATCTATGTGTACACTTTCATGTGTTTTATTTTACATTAAATTCTTCAATTTTAACACACATATTTATATATTTCTTCAAATTCAGTGAAAATGTCACATTGGCATCACTGTCAGTCAAGCAGAGAAGGCTGGCCTTGCCCCTGACGTCACGCCAACCCCGCCCCTCGCCCATCTATCTCAGCCTGGGCAGGAAACCTGTTGGATTCCCTGACTGACACCCAACAACCGCTGGCCACGCCCCTGACGTCCCCCGAGCCCCGCCCCCTCCCCATGACCATGCACCTCAGCCCCTGGCGGGCACCATGTTGGCGTCCCTGTCCTCACCTGGCAACCGCTGGCACCACCCCTGACGTCACCGCAGCACCAGCCCTGCATCCAGCCTCCTGGAATGTCATCATTTCCTGTCTTTAATTTTTATGAATGAAAGTGGGCTGGGAGTTTGAATGTGCGTGTTGGTCAGAGGTCTGGCAGAGGCGGGAAGGAGGTGAGCACGCCATTTACAGCTGCTGCGATTGCTGAGCTTCCCGGGCTCTGAGCAGCCAGGGCTGGAATTGTGGAATGGTACCCCATTCGCGTGCGCATCCGGATGAAGATAGTTCTCCGTGCTGTGGGTGTCTGTGAGCTCTCAAGTTACACCGCTCTATCCTCCAGTCGTCTCCACAGAAGCAGTCTGTAAATTTGGAGAGGCTGGGCAAGGCGCGGGCTTCCCGTTCTGGAAAGTTTGCAGCGGGGCCGAGTGAAAACCCTCTCTGTTCTACTCCAGGCAGGGACAATGGCTGGGCAAGGAGCAAGCTTCCCGCTCTGCTTTGGAAAGTTTGCAGCGGGGCAGAGTGCAAACTCTCTCTGTGCTCCAGGTGTGGACAGTGTATGGGCAAGGTGCAGGCTTCCCGCTCTGGAAAGTTTGCAGCGGGGCAGAGTGCAAACCCTCTCTGTGCTGTGGGCAGGGACAGTGGACTGGCAAGGCACGGGCTTCCAGCTCTGCTCTGGAAAGTTTGCAGCGGGGCGGAGTGCAAACACTCTCTGTGTTCCTCCAGGCAGGCACAGTGGCCGGGCAAGGCACAGGCTTCCGGCTCTGCTCTGGAAAGTTTGCAGCAGGGCAGAGAGCAAACTCTCTCTGTGCTCCAGGCAGGGGCAGTGGCTAGGAAAGACGCAGGTTTCCCGTCCTGGAAAGTTTGCAGTGGGGAGGAGTGCAAACCCTCTCTGTGCTCCTCCAGGCGGGGACAGTGGCCTCCTAGCAAGACCCTCCTGTGGGAATGGAAGGCGAGCCTGGCCTCCATAGATCTCTGGGCTGTGCGCCCGGCCCTGGCTTCTGGCTGTGAGCTGGTGAGACAGGAGGGGAATTCCCAGGTCAATAAACTGCATCCTGATTCTTAATGACACAGGCTGAGCTGTGAAACGACAAAGACCTGGTAGAGTTTACAGAGTTCTGGGCTGGTGCTTTCCCAAGGAACATAAATAATCAGGTTGGACCTGGCTGGGGTCAAAGGCTGTGGGATGAGCGGGGCTAGGTCCCAGGCTATTTTTTTTCTTTAGTTTTGTTAGTTATGTAGTAGTTATTTATATTGTTTTCCTTTGATGCTTGCTGTTTTGATTACTGTGCAGGAAAGACACTTTTCTACAATCTGTTTGATATTTTGGATGCTTCTTTTACATTAACAGGCACCTCCATTAGTTTAAGAAAGTTTTCATTTATGGTTTTATTTGGAAATGTTTTCTAGACATTTATGCTGATTGAGCGTTTTCCCTGTGGCTGTGCAGCTTGAATGTTTCTCTGTGTCCTGCTCTGAGCTCTGCTGTTGTGTGCTGTGAGGGGACCTCAGGGAAGCTCTGAAATCAAGACATGGTGAGTACAGGATCACTGCCCACAATGGGAAGGAACATGTGGTTGAGCAGTGTGTCCTCTATGGGGTTGGATTGGAATGATCAGCCAGATGACTTCCTGTGAGATTTGTAGTGGTTGCTTCTTACTTGATAGTTCAGGCCATGATCTCTGAATAATTTCAGTATCATGGCTGATTGTAATCCTGTCCAAAATATCTGGACCAGTTGCTTTCTTGTAGAAGCATGGGTGGTTTCTGAGACTATGCAGCATCTTTTTGTCTTTTATAATATACAAGAAGAAAGCAGGAATAGACCTGGAGAGATGTCTCAGAGGTTAAGAGCTGTGGCTGTTCCTGCACAGTTCATGAGTTCAATTCTCAGCAACCACATGGTGGCTCGCAACCATATATAATGAGATCTGGTGCCCTCTTCTCGCCTGCAGGAATACATGCAGGGAGAACATTGGGTGTGTAATGAATTAATTCCATAAAAATAAGATGGATATGAAGCTAAAAGTTGTGATTTCATATATTTCCACTTTTTGTTTTGTTTAGTTTGTTAAATTTTTCTGCTGCAGTTTTTTTTAATATTTGCTTATCTTATGTTTAGTGTTTTGATTATTATGTGGAAAAGGGACATTTTCTCAGTTTGTTTAGTATTTTTGATGGTTCTCATACGTTATCAGACACCTTCTTTAGTTTAGCAAAATTTTCATTTATGATTTTATTGGAAAAATTTTACAGACTTTATCCTCCTCCTGCTTCTTCTCCTCTTCCTCCTCCTCCTCCTCTTCTTTTTCTTCTTCTTCTTCTTCTTCTTCTTCTTCTTCTTCTTCTTCTTCTTCTTCTTCTTCTTCTTCTTCTTCTTCTTCTTCTCCTCCTCCTCCTCCTCCTCCTCCTCCTCCTCCTCCTCCTCCTCCTTCTCCTCTTCCTCCTCCCCCTCCTCTTCCTCCTCTTTCTCTAACATATATTGAGAAAGTAAAACACACAAGAGCTCTGATACAAAAGAGGTTGTTTTTGGAAAAGGAGAGGAGTGAGAGCCTGAGGATGGTGACTTATTTTCCTGGCTGGTATTACATATCTTTTTATGCTGGTCCAAGGGATTTGCATTTTTGGTGAATATTGGTCTAGGTACTAGTTTCTATTTTGTCTTGTTTTTGTGGGAGTGTTATTCCTGTGTTACAATTTTCTTTGTAGATTTTTAGAGCGTTGGCTGAGTGCTGGCTCTTTTACTGACCTGTTTGTCATGTTCAAGAGAGATAGCTTGTTGATGTTGGAAGCTAGGAGAGGAGGTGGGCCGGGTAAGAAAATCCTAGCAATCCATAAGGAAACATAATCAGGAGAGAGGTGAAGTTGATAGCATTTCAACCTTTCAGAGAGCTACAGTCATCTAAAGGATGGCTGGTGGCTCAGTCTCTGAGAGTTTCCTAGTGCCCAGGTTAGGTGACACTGAGGGACTTCTTATGGGTTTCTTTTTCTTTGGAGGCCCTCATTTCTTTCCCCAACTCTTCTAAGGATCCCCTGTGTTCTGTGCAATGTTAGGCTGTGGGCTCAGCATCTGTTTCAGTCAGGTGCTGGATGGAGACTCTCAGAGAACAATTATGCTAAGCTACTCTCTGGAAGTATAACAAAGTATATCTTCAGTATAGTCAGGGATTGGTGATTGCCCATGTGATGGTTCTCAATTTGAGCTGGGTATAGTTTGGTGAGTCCCTCATTCTCTACTCCATATTTTTTTCTATTTTTTTTTAATTTATTGATAACTACTCCATATTGTTGCCTGTATTTCTTGTAGACAAGATAAATTTTGGTTAGAAAGGTTTTTGGTTTGTTTGACATAGTTAACTTTCCACTGGGAGTTCTGCCTGTCTTTAGGGTGTGGTCCTCTTCAGTGTTCAAATCTCACTGCTATGTATTTGAGCTATGATCACCCCCTATAGACCGCCTGTTGCCCTCCCTTTCATGGTCTGTAGCAGATCCAAAAGATGCCTAAACTCTTAGATCCCTGTCAGGTGGAGATTTCAATTCATTTTCCTTGTCCTATGGCACTTCCTTTTCTCTCACAACAGCTGTTCCTTACCTCCCCTTCCCCTTTCTTAACTACTGGCCCTTCCAGTTCTCTCTCTCTTTCATCTGCCCCCTTTGACTGTTTTATTTCCACTTCAGAGTGTGATTCAACAATGCTCATTTTAGCCTTCTTTCTTTTAAAAAATATATTTATTTTTTATATGTAAGTACCCTGTATTTGTTTTCAGACACACCAGAGGAGGGCATCAGATCTCATTAATGGTGGTTGTGAGCCACCATTTTGGTGCTGGGATATGAACTCAGGACCTTCACAAGAGCAATCAGTGCTTTTGCTAACTGAGCCATCTATCTAGTCCCTTAGCATTCCTTCTTGTTTAGCTTCTTCCGGACCAAGAAATGTCATGTAGATATCCTGTACATTATGGTTATTATACATTTGTAAGTGAGTACATACATGCATGTCTTTTGGGTCTGGAATACTTCACTTAGGGTGATAGTATCTAGATGTATCCAGTTGCCTGCAAAATTCATAAAGTACTTGCTTTAACTAGCTGAATAGAATTCCATTTTGTATATGAACCACATATTCTTTATCCAAATTTTGGTTGTCAGTCTTGTTGATTTTTTTCAGTTTCCAGCTGTTATAAGTAAAACAGATATGAACTTAGTGGAACACATTCTCTAGTGGGTAGATGTCCTAAGAACATATCCTAAGTGTAGCATGTCCTCCTGTCAAATCTTAAATTCATGGAAGGAGTAGGCAATGTGTTTCCTAGTCCCAAGAAGGAACTTTAAATAAAACCTGCTGCAAATATGGACCAAGTGCGGCAGAGTCCATCACCTTAGAAGCCAAACTTAAGAGGATCTTTTATATGGTGTGGCTTCTGAAAACTGATAGATGATAAATTCGAGTTCCTGGATTCTTCCTGTATGGTTTCAATTTGGCATGATTCCAGCCATCTTTTGGCAGAGTCAGAGCCATAGGGAAGACTCCATGAGAGTTCATTGCACTGAAATTATGCGGATGGTTCTTGAGTTGCATTTTGTGACCACAGCTTTTGAGATAACTAAAGCATTGGTAAATCAGCCATGGAGAGATGTATACAAGGAGAGGATGTACCCAAGCTGTTACAAGAGGTGACCTTCAAGATTTTGCCTGGTGTGTCAGAAGAGACTTTAGATGTTTGAACAGTATAGGAGCTCCTGCAGACTGTTAGGATCCCTGAAGAAAGACTGAATGCATTTTCATCACAGAATGAACAGTTGCCCATAGTGTCAAGGGTCAGGATGCAGTTGACTGAAACAAAAAGCTTCGCTGGGTGGTGGTGGCACATGCCTGCAATCCCAGCACTCTGGGAGGCAGAGGCAGGCAGATTTCTGAGTTCAAGGCCAGCTTTGTCTACAGAGCGAGTTTCAGGACAGAAAGGGCTATACAAAGAAACCCTGCCTCAAAAAAAAAAAAAAATCCAAGGAAATAAACAAACAAACAAACAAAAAATCCCAAAATACAAAAAGCTTCTAGATGGGATGATGACTTTTGCAGATTGTTTGTCCTGTCTGGCTTTCTTTATGGAGATTGGGGAAGATCATGTAGGAGGAGCCTTTCCAGATACCTTAGAGGATAGTGTTTATAGAATGAAAAAAAAGTATTCTTTTTTGTTTTTCAAGTTATTTATATATTCATTGTCACCCTTATCACCCTGCCTCTTATATTTCAATTGTTATGGCAGAGCCTCTCTACCAGTCTCCTCTGTTTTATTTGAGAGGTTTTGGGGTCCCCGTTTAACCCTCAAATCAGTAGGTATATCAAGTCCCTTGTGAGTTAAGTACATCCTGTTTCCCTGAGGTCAGACATGGCAGCCCATTTAAGGAAATAGATAGCTCCCCGCCCCACAGCTATAGGGAAATCCACTGCTACAGTGGTTAGATGACCTTCTGGTCCTCTGAGCTGCACATCTGCTATACATGTGCCAGGGGCCTTAGTGCATCCTGTGTATGCTATTTGGTTGGTGGCTTAGTCTCTGAGTGTCCCCAGGGGTGCTTGTTACTTGACTCTCTTGGTCTTCCTGTGGAGTTCCTATCCTCCTCAGGGATTTCAATCATTCCACAAACTCTTCCATAAGATTCCCCAAGGTCCATGCAAGGTTTGACTCTGGATCTTTGCAGCTTTTTCAGTCAGCTGGTGGGTGGTTCCTCCCAATGGGCAATTACTCAAGGCTTTGGTGTGGGAGCATAACAGGGTATCATTAATAACGTCATGGATTGGCCCTTGACAATAGGATGGTACTCTCAAGTGGGGCAAATTTTCTTTGGCCATGCCATCAGTCTCTGCTCCAGACTTTACCCAGCATTTCTTGTAGAGGGGAAACATTGTATCCTTGGTGTGTTCTGTGTTGTGGTTGAAACTGACCCTTCAACTTTCTTTTCATGCTCCCATATATTCACTATAATCTCTTTCCTTAAATCATATAAAATACAATATATACATTTGCTAATCAGTGATAATCTATTTTACAAGTCTAGTTGTTTTATATATTTATATTTATTTCATTTTTTGCTTTTTTTTTCCAAAACAAATTTCTCTGTGTAGCTTTGTTTGTCCTTAAAGTAATTAAAGTAATAGAGAAACCACAAAAGACAAATGTCTTGTATTTGTAATATAAGCATTTTTTGCATGGTTTTTCTTTTTCTTTTTTTTTTTTTTTTATTTGTGTTTTTCGAGACAGGATTTCTCTGTGTAGCCCTGGCTGTCCTGGAACTCACTTTGTAGACCAGGCTGGCCTCAAACTCAGAAATCTGCCTGCCTCTGCCTTCCAGAGTGCTGGGATTACAGGTGTGTGCCACCACCACCTGGCTCCGTGGTTTTTCATCCATATCTTTAGTATTGAAATTTGACCAAATGTTATAGATTAAACTTCATGTTTCTGCCAGGTAAATAAAGATGGTCTGTGAATTTATAATTCTTTGTAGGAACTTTCATAAAGAACTTTGCGTTCAGTATCATTTTTCCCATGATTGTTTTTTGTAGGGATTGAGGGTCTTAAAATATACATTTTAGTCTCCTAGAACACATTACAAAGGCCATGCCAGTGTCTAGGTAAATGTCATACACCTGCCTGTTCCTCTGTGATTAAAGACATTAGAAAATACACCCAGCTTGCCCATCATGTTTGTTGTTAGCAATTGTTCATCCAATTTTTCAGATGTGTGCTCGGTGTTGTGGATCTGTTTCCTCTGCATCGCCCTCTCAATTCGCATTTCTCTGGCAAAGCTGTATCCTATTCAAAGTGTTCAAAAGTGACAGAGGTGTATCTTATGATTAAAGGTCCTTCTAAAATGACACAGTAATTATAAATTCTGAGTCACAAAATAAGCAGAGCAAGCACGAGAATTATGTGAATATATATTTGAGAAAGCATATATTTATTTTCTGGTGATGTTAGTATCATGCTTTCTGTTGTACATGTATGGGATATTTAGGATGCAGTGACTTTTGATGATGTGCATGTGAAATTCACTGAGGAGGAGTGGAATTTGCTGGATCCTTCCCAGAAGAGTCTCTACAAAAATGTGATGTTTGAAACCTACCTGAACCTCAAAACTGTAGGTAAGACTGTTATTTTTTTCCAGAAGGAAAAAATGTTTCTTGGTTATTGATGATCTTCTATTATTTTAACTGTATGAAAATTGAGCTGAATATTTCAGTTTCACTGAATTTTCACTGTAACTTTCACAGTACAGTTAAAATTTACAGTATCTTTAATTTTGCCTATTTTCCAATAGGATATCATTCATTTTCTTGTACTGTGTTTTAGGCTATAATTGGGAAGACCATCATCTTGAAGAACATTGTCAAAGTAGTAGAAAATCTGAAAGGTAATTTTCATGTGCAAGCTTATACAAATTTGTCTCTGAGGAAATTTTAATATCTTATGGAATCTCCAGTTAAAAGCAAGACTATAAAATGACAGTCCTTTAAGTGTAGCTATGTTTATAATATTCTTACAAAACCATGTACCTCAAGATCCAATATCTGGTTTGTGTATCCATTTGATAAATAGCTCCATTAGAGCTATGCTGTGGATCTGACATTCTGTACAACCTCAAAGTATTTAGAAATTGCATAATGAATAATGATAAATCTATATCCAAAACATTCTAATAAGCAATTAGTCCATGGAAAGTTTGATGATACTCATATTCTTGTAGTAATATGGTTAAGTTTGGTGAGAGAGCATTTTATGAGTATCAAGAATGTTGTTGTGGAGAAACATTAGACTATATTGCACATGGTATGAGAAGCAAAAATTCAAACAGTGTGAATGCAATGTGTAAAACTTTCATTTATCATTCTTTTTTATTAGGTATATCGTGTGTCACAATGAATAAAAATGATGTGAGCATAGGCATATTGAAAGAGGAAACATAAATTTTTTTGTTCTAAAAAATAAGATACATAGCATTCTGAATTTGATAAAAATTAGGAATGTGAAAGATATTTACAATTAGTTGGTTTTCTATTTTTATAGGGAATATCCCAAAACTCATAATTTAGAAAACCTTTATGGGTATTAAGAATTTGAAAATTCTTCTGTGTGTCCTGGTTAATAGTCAAAAGTGTTATAATTCACACGAGAGGAGAAAATATGAATACAATCAGTGTTATAAAGATCAGGGTTGTTCTTTCTTCAGATAGCTAAAATACATCATATAAAAAGAGGGTGTTATAAATATGAGCCATGTAATAACTATCACAGGGGTCTTGAACTACTCATGATGAGGGAGAACACCATGAACATATAAATTGCTAAAACCTTATGATCTGCTGCTTCTTTACCATTAGACAAATTGAAAACATAATTCATATTGATTACATGATTGATCAGTGTTATGAATGTGGTAAAGATTTCCCATGTGCTAATTATCGTTGCAGGCATGTAAGAAGATACACTGGAGTGAAACTCTATGAATGTAATATATGTGGTAAACCCTTTACAAGATCAAGTCATCTCCAATATCATAAAACAACACATACTGGAGAGAAACCTGATGAATGCAATCAATGTGGTAAAGCCTTTACAAGACCCAGTGATTTCCAAAGACATAAAATGACATATACTGGAGAGAAACTTTATGAATGTAATCAATGTGGTAAAGCCTTTGCAGCTCACAGTTATCTACAAAGACATAAAAGATCACATACAGGAGAGAAACCTTATAAATGTAATCAATGCAGTAAAACTTTTGCACATCACAGTACTTTCCAATATCATAAAACAACACATACTGGAGAGAAACCTTATGATTGTAATCAATGTGGTAAAGCCTTTGCATGTCACACTCATCTCCAAAGACATAAAATGACACATACTGGAGAGAAACCTTATGAATGTAATCAATGTGGTAAGACCTTTTCATGTCAGGGTAGTCTCCAAAGACATAAAAGAACACATACTGGAGAGGAACCTTATGAATGTAATCAATGTGGTAAAGCCTTTGCACAGCACAGTGCTCTCCAAAGACATAAAAGAACACATACTGGAGAGAAACCTTATGAATGTAGTCAATGTGGTAAAGCATTTGCATGTCACAGTGATCTCCAAATACATAAAAGAACACATACTGGAGAGAAACCTTATGAATGTAATCAATGTGGTAAAGCCTTTGCACAGCACAGTGATCTCCAAAGACATAAAAGAACACATACTGGAGAGAAACTTTATGAGTGCCATCAATGTGGTAAAGCCTTTGCACAGCGCAGTCATCTCCAGTATCATAAAAGAACACATACTGGAGAGAAAACTTATTAATGTAATCAATGTGGTAAAGTGTTTTCACCAGGGGTAAATCTCCTAATTCTGTGTGCTGGAGAGAAACATAATGAATATGGTCATGAATTAAGTGGGAGTTAGGAGGGTATCATAGTAGGATATAATAGACATGGGTGCTTGGGATTATTTCCATTCTGGAGATTTTTTTTTTTTTAATACTTTTGTAAAGAAGTTTTCTGCCCTCGTCTGAAGAGTCACCTTGAGCTTAAGGTAAAGATGTTTACATTAATTGTATTGACAAAGTAAGTCACAAAAATCACCGCATAGAATTTGGCATGAAAATTTTTAACAAACATAGAAACTAAGAAAGGAAAAATAAAAAAAAGAAAGGTTCAAAATACAAGGCATATCAGGAAGTTGAATGAAGCTTAATCTTGTGATCAAGGATATTCAATGGCATTAAAGGAATGTTTACATTAGGACAAGATTACATTCAGCTAAACATATGGGTTTGCAGTTGTATGAAAGAGAACTGTATCATGTTAGGATTTATTATTACCTGGATACTGTTTTGATGTAGACACATGAAGATACAATTATGTGTCAAATTGCCAAGAGTTAGATTTGGATTCTGGGTTCTGAATTTAAAATATAAGCAGAAAGGCTTAGTTCATGTCATGGTGTTAAATGCTTTTTAACCCACCATTCATGAGACAGAGTCATGCAGATCTTTGAGATCAAGGTAGATCTCTAAGCAAGTTCCAGGAAAGCCAAGATTAGGCAGTGATGTATTTGAAATATTGAAAGCTGCTGATAATGGAATAGAGGGAGCCGTGTTCCAGCCATGGTAAGCACCAGAACTCCGAGAATTTTATCATGAAGTGGTGTTGAATATTGTCAGAGAATTTTACATTACCTCATGAGATGATCAATTCTTGGTTTTTCTTATACTTTAATCCCATTTTGTTGAACCGTCACTGTTTCTAGAATGAAGCCTTCCTCATTGTTAATGGTGGACAATTTTTTGATGTGTTTTATATTTTATTTTATGTGTTTTATCTTTCAAGTATTTTTGAATCTGTGGTTTTAGGGATAATTGGTCTGTAATTCTCTTTTTATCACTCAGTCTTTCCTGACTGGATATATGAGTAATCAGTGGTTCAGAAAATAAATTGACTAACATGTATTTTGTTTCTGTATTGTTATATACACTGAATTCTTGTTAAATCCTCTTTGAAAGTCTGGTAGGACTCTACCCTAAATCTCATAGACGTGGACTCATATTGGGGACATATTTTTAATGAATTCTGTTTTCCTTCATGTTTATGTCAGTTTAAGTTGTTTTTATCTAGTTTAATTTTGGGATGTGGAGTATATTGAGCAAGTTAGCTACTTCTTTTAGAATTTCCAAGTTGGTGGAATGCACCCTTTTTAAACTATGTCTTTACGACTCTCGGGATTTCTTCATTACCTGTTATTTAATCCCCCATTTCCTTTTTAAATTTCATTAATTTGTATATTCTTTATCTTTTAATAGGGGTTTGTTTATCTTGTCTAATAAAAGGATCAAAAGACCAACTCCATGTTTCATTAATTCTTTGAATGGTTCTCTATTTTATCAATTTCATCCCCCAACTTGAATATTTCTTGATGTCTCCTCCTCGTTTTCTTTGCTCCTTCACTTCTTTTTGTTGTAACCTTTAAAACATGCTGTTAAATTGCCACCATGGGAGTTCTCCATTTTTTTCATGTAGGCATTTTGTTCTGTGAACTTTGTTTTAGCTCCACTTTCATTTTCTTTGTGTTCCATGAGATTGTCCATGTTGCATATTCATTTACATTGAACTCTAGAAAGTCTCTGATTTCTTCCTTTTTTCTGTGTAGACCCATTTTCTCTCAAACATTAGTTTGTAGTCAGTTAGCTGTCCTCCCTCATCTCTTACAGCACTGAGACATCAACTGGTTTTTGGCCCAGATCATATATTTTGTCTCATCAGAGAGTGTGGGGACTCCTGGGTCTGGTGCAATCAAGGACATGAGGAGCCCAATTTCTAGGGGCCACCCACTGGACTTCCTTATTGCTCTCTGGGATGGAGTTTAGTCCTTGCTCATCAGAAGGGTCCTCTCCTTACAAATGGTCCCATGGATATGAGAGGTAGCAATGACACACCCGCCATCTGTGTCTTGACCATGGGGAAAAGATAACCTGACTACAGTGAGGAAGGCATACCTAAGTCTATGAAACCACAGGAAGTGGACACCTCAGAACCGGAAGTGACCATTTGAAGAACAGTAAGTGTCCATGCCACACCCAGAAGTGGTTGTGATGTCACACGAAGGGACTGGCCCTACCCAAAAGTGAGTGTATATCACAGGAATTGTCTCACGTTTTAGAGAAAGTGCCCATGCTATGACCGGAAGTGAACGTCACTGTCACAGGAAGTGGCTGTGGCTGGATACGAAGTGACTGTAACATAATAGGAAGTGTTGTTACACCACAGGAAGTGGCGCTAATGACTTTAATGTCCTTTCTTATATCTAATGACATTTTCAGAGCTGCCAGTTCAGCTTCCTGGGCTGACATTCACAAAAAAACAGACATGGAATGCAGTCAGTGATAAAAGGATATTAGCTCAAAAGCTCTGAATACCCAAGACACAATTCACATATCAAATGATTCCTAAGAAGAAGGAAGGAGAGGTCCCTGGTCCTGGAAAGGCTTGATGCAGCATTGTAGGGGATTACCAGGACAGGGAAGTAGGAGGGGGTTTGATCAGAGAATGGACAGAGGGAAGAGGGCTTATGGAACTTTTGGGGAGGGGGAACTGGAAAAGAGAAAATCATTTGGAATTTAAACAAAGAATATAGAAAATAAAAAAATTTTAAAAAGAAAACAAAACAAAACAAAAAAAAAAAGGTCTCACCTTCCCCTTACATAGTTTTGAATCTTCTACACCAAAGGTAACACGATCTACTGACGTGGGTGTCCCTCTGCCCCTCCCCCTCCCCCTCCCCCCGGTATAAAGGCAACACATACCAACCAAGTAGAGCATCTTGAGGTAATCCATGGCCTCTATCCTGCAGAAGTGCTCAATCAAGTCTACGAGTGAATACAAGCTGACATTAAAAGGCCACTTCTTCCAAGTAAGTGAAATATCACGTGAGCCACGCTGGACAGAATTGTGGCATTATGGCAGGATGAGTTACTGTAGTCATAACAGGAGCGCCTGGAGCCACGCGCAGCCTGGAGGAGAGTGTGACCAGAGGCCCTGAGGCCAGAGTGACTAAGCGCCACACAGCACAGGATGCTCATGAAAGGGCACAGAGAGAACCTCAGGAAGGAAGTGGATATGTGAGGTGAGGTGCAGCACTACAAGATGCCCTAGAGCTGTGCAAGGCAGGACCCAAGCTGCAGGAGACCAGCCTCAGAGCGCTAAGGTCTGGGGAAGAGGGAAGGGGGTGAGGACCATCAGAAGGCACCGTTCACAGTCGAAGCCCTCTGTGTCCTCATCTTGCCTAAATGCAAATGTCACTGAAGGGGTGCCCTGGCATAGAACCACACACTCACAATGTCTTGTTCTCAGAGCACAATCCAGGGCACCCCTGGGTGACAAACTTCACATAGGACAGTCACTGAGAGGACTTGGGGATCCAGCCATCTAAGAATTCATTTGCCCGAGAATATGGGGCACCACACCCACCATCTTTTGAACAGAAAGTGAATATTCCCATCTGCAGAAGATGGACAGCAATACCCATCAGATGCTTCACTGTGTATGAGTTGTCATGGTTGTGGTGTTTTATCACAACAATAGAAACATCACCTAACACCTGAAACAACAGAATTCACGCCCCAGAGTTCTAGACAGCCAAGGTGTCCATCCACAGAGCCAGGCCTCTGTGAGGCTGCTGGGACAGCCTCCTTCCTTGTTCTCTCGGATGTGGGTGTAGCTGTCCGTCCTCAGCAGACAAATCAGTCCTCTTTGCCTCCATCATCAAATGGCATTCTCCCTTTGTCTCAGTGTCCAAATTTCTCTCTTAGATGAACACCAGTCATCAGCTAGCCCAATATAACCAACCCCAGAGGATCTCATCTTAGCTTTATTATATCAGTAAAGATCATTATTCCAAACTAGAAGAGCACAGGCTCTCCAAGCAGATATCAATGCAGACAGACATTTCTCAGTACACCATATTCCTCTGCTGTCAAAAGATGTCCGGTACCGTTAGTATGAATAACGTGTCCCCCATATTCTCAGCCATTTGAATTCTTGGCTCACTACTTAGTGGCCCTACTTGGTCAGGTATAGATGTGGGGTTGCTGGAGAAAATATGTCACTGGGAGTAGGTTTTAAGAGTTTAAAACCTTGCACCATGACAAATTTTCTCTCTCTTTGCTTAGAATGAGATGTGAGCTCTCGGTCATTCCTGCTGAGGCATGATGGTGATGGACTCTCATCCCCATGAAACAATAAGCCAAATAAACCCTTCCTTCTATGAGTTGGCATGGTTGTGGTGTTTTATCACAAAAACAGAAATGTACCTAATACATCAGGTATCCAGAAACCAAAGCCCCAGCCCCAGACCTACCTCTGACCGCCTGCCTGGGTCCCCTCAGTCACTCTCCTCTGAGTGGGGACAGCTTGGATTTGATTTCCCAAGTCCTTGCCAGCTGCAATGCTGCCAAATAAAAAGCAATTAAAAATCAGCACAAACTCACAATTTTAACAATATAAATAGAAATAAATATAGATAGGCGCGTGGCCTTGTTGGCAGCCATGTGTCTCCCAGCTCTGTTCTCTGGGAAGCCCTGGAAGCTGTGTGACCCTGGCATCAATAAGCAAACTCGGACCTGCATCCTGCTTTCTAAACATTCTCTAACTGGGGCCAGGGTTCTTTAGAGCAGCAACTAAGTCAGGGTTCCAAAACCTGGTCTCTAGCAAAAACGGGGATCCTTACAGCAGTGACCGGTTCCAGGGACAGGGCATGAATCTAGGGTTTTCTGTGATGCCTGAATATAAACAATACTGTAAAAATAAAAAGCTAAGTGCCATGCTGGTTCAAAAGGTCATAGACACCAACTGAATGATACCTCAGTAACTCTAGCAAGAACGACTGGAACAAAGTAAACATCTATTCAGCCAGAATCCACAGAATAAATATCATTTTTGTTACGTATCATTTGTCCGTGCTTTTTATTGTGTTATGTATTTATGAGCCTGTAATGATAAGAATAAATAAGTGAATAAATAAATAAGTGGGAGAAGGCAGTTCCTTCCAGAATTACAATTAATAAAGGCAGAACAATGAGGTAAAGAAAAAATTCCACTTATGCAAACATTGCTGTAGCAGGCAGCACGGCTGACAGATTAGCTAAAATCAGTGGGTGAAGGTCCAAGGAACAACTGGGCATTTGTCTAATGTCAGAAGTATCCACTCCTCCAAACACTTATTAATTTCAGAGGAGAAATTATAGCTCTACCGCACGGCACTGCATGGCATTGCCTCCTCCTTGTGATCAAGGGTGACATCAACAGTAATTACACACATGGGCTTCATGGTCCCGACACTGTTCCAAGGAGGACAGCATCAGTGTTGTGGAGATGTGCCCAAAATGTATTATTTTAATATCATCACAAGGAAGCACTCAGAGTGACAGGGACTAGTGGGCTGACCAGGCCTTTCAGTCTACCATAGTGATGGAGACAAGGAAAACCTGATGCAGGCTGGGACCAAAGAAGACCCAACAACTAAGTGCAATGCGCAAGCTTGAGCAAGAAAGGATGTCTGTTCAAATCAGGCTGAGGTCGGTTAGCAATATTGCACCATTAACGCCTTGGCTTTCAAAGTCATAGAAAATCAGACATCTTAAGCAGCGGGCTTAAGATGTCCGAATCCCACCTGTAAATGAAAATTATGGGGGGGCTGGAAAAGTTTCTATCAAAATTCACAAGGACTGAAAACTGACCCAAAGTGAAATCTGTAGTGAGCCCAAGATGATCCTGGTGGAGCTCACTTGTGCTGCATCATGTGACTTCCCCGCAGCCTTGGTTCTGATGGAGGGACGTGGGATGTGACCCGCCACACCACACACCGCCAATGAACGCAGCCTGCAGGATCTCTGCTGCAAGCAGAGACCCCTGCGTGCTATGAACAGCAGTGTTCTCGAGCGCATAGCACACTGTGTGTGCTTACAGAAACAGAATGGTTTGATTACAGAAAACAACGGCTTTGCATGTTTTCCTTCAGTTACTCCTCAGCGCTTAAGAATCAAATCAGCGTATCTTTTGGATTGTGTTACATTACGAATGTTTGGTTTTTAATAATTATTCTTGGAGTTGCTGCCTTGGGTGTCATAAAAAATTCTGAAGCAGATTTTTGGTTAGAATTTCCAACAGTTTCTCGAATAGGCCTCAACAGACTTCTGCTGGTTTTGTGCTATGTGTTTGTGTGAAGTAGTAGCCTCAGCGTTGGCGATCATTAAATCAAAATATCAATCAACTCTGAGAAACACTGAAGACGCTCTGTGTTTTGCTGCATCAAATATTCCACCAAGACCTAATTCTTTCTGTGAAAACTTACAAGCTCGTCCACCCCATTAGTATGCAAATTTGCTACTGTCTTTAATAAATGATAAAATATATATATTAAAAAAATCATCTTTAAACAAATTTATCATTCATTGTTAGGAAATGGTTGATTTATATACTATATGCCCAGGACCATGTAAAAATTCCCCTGATGGAAAGAGGTTATAAGTGGGAAAGCTTAAAAATCCATGATAGCCCGCTAACCACAATCAAAAGAACAAGATGCATGGAGTATGAGCCACATGTGTGCAATACACATGCAGCAGGATGCATAATGTATGTATACATAGGTATGCTACATGCATCTGCAGACATGCTACCAGGCTACAAGAGCTTTTGAACTTTGGAAATGAGCAGAGCTGGCAGGGATGGGGCGGGGTCAGGAAGTGGAGAGAGAGAGAGAAAATGGTCCTTCTTTTCTGCTTCAGGCAGCTCACTGAGGCACAGATCCGATTTTCACACAAGGATTACTAGACTACATTTTTCACCACAGGCAGCTGTCCATGTCAAATAAATAATCACCACCTTACATTTATATATCACCTTTCATCCCACAGCCCCTTTCCTAGAGCTAGGACCAGCCTGGGAACAGCCTCATGCCCTCTCAGGAAAGGGAGGGGCAAGAAGGCTGGAGCGGCCTGCACAGAGGGAGGCAGCTCGGTCGGCCCCTTTGGGTTCCATGAAAGCAAGGCTGGAGCCCAGCAGAGAGAAGAACCCCGACACCAGGAGAGCAGCCTGCCTGCTGTGTAGTGTGCCATGGTGCTGTGAAAGGTGCATGCAAGGGAGCATACAGAAGCAGTTAGGGCTGCACCGTAGACAGGGCTGGACACCTGCAGCCAGGGCTGGGCCCCTGAAGCCAGGGCTGGGCCCCTGCAGCCAGGGCTGGGCCCCAGGGCTGAGACCCTACAGCCAGGGCAGGGCCCCTGCAGCCAGGACCGGGCCCCTGCAGCCAGGACTGGGCCCCTGCAGCCAGGGCTGAGACCCTACAGCCAGGGCTGAGACCCTACAGCCAGGGCTGGGCCCCTGCAGCCAGGGCTGGGCCCCTGCAGCCAGGGCTGAGACCCTACAGCCAGGGCTGGGCCCCTGCAGACAGGGCTGGGCCCCTGCAGACAGGGCTGGGCCCCTGCAGACAGGGCTGGGCTCCAATAGCAAGGACTACCCCATGCCCAGAAGCCAGGGCTGCACCAAGCCAGCAACAGCAGACAGATGATGGCTCTCAGGCTTTGTTAAGTGAGACTGGACAGGCCGCACCTCTGTGCAATTGCCTTAATTCAAAGACATGTACATCAGAGGGAATCCTGGGAGCTCCCCTAGAAGAAAGCCTTGAGCACCAAACCCTGTTATTCACCTGCTAGCCAAGTAGGCAAGGGGGGAAGCCATGAGCTCTACTAGTGGCTATCATAGGTCCCCTTCTGAGCGGGGTGACCGCTCTGTATCAGCCTCAGGCAGCTGCCTATTCAAAAGAATGGCTTCCAGTGAGGCACTGTTCCCACAAAAGGACACAGTGGATCCAGGCTGGAGCTACAGATGAGGGCCCTGACCCAGAGGATGCATCCAGACCACTAACCGTGTGCTGCATAAGCACTCAGACACCAGGCCAAATCCCACAGGCAGGCCAACCTCTGCTCAAAACATAGGGGCGGGCCCGCACCACCATCCTGAAAGCCAGACAGGAATGAGGGGCAGGGTCAGTGGGGCAGCAGGAGCAACAGAAAGGGAGGCCGCGGGTGATGGGGGCCACACCAGGCTTCCTCAGAGACAAAGGGGTCCTGGTGGAAGAGGGAACCAGGGGAAAGGAGTGGCACCCAGACACACAGCATCCCGAAAGCACAGAGGGGAGCAGAGCATCCACCACTGCTGTGCTGGAAAAGCCACTGAGGTGCTCAGAGGAGCCAGCTCACTTTCAGACACCCCTGTGGGAAACCAGAGTCTGGAGGCCTAGCGAGGTCTAGGCACTGAGAAGCTACTTTTTAGCGAATGGGGGTCACCTTGGGTAAAACAAAATTTAGCCCATCCCTCTTCCCAGGACTCCAAAGACCCTGGGTAAGTGTCCACTGAGTCCCATGGTGCCCTCTGGGCCTCTGGTTCAGGTTCCTGCATCCCCTTTGCTCTCCACTAACCTCCCACACGCATGCATCCTGTCACTTCCTCCTGGCCTATCCCAGCATTCACAGCGCCAGGCCTTTATGCCACACACCCCACTTCCCTGAGCCTTCCAAATACCCCCCCCCCCAGGCTTCTTTCTTTTGACATTGGTCCATATTTCTAGTGTCCTTTGCCAGGGACCCTCACACATGAAACTCCAAAATCACACCCACCCGCCTGACATAAAGACTTGTTCTTGGTCCTTCTGCACCTCACCCCCAAACCTCCATAGGGTCTCACACCACAAGGTCCAGAATACCCTTCTCATTTGCAAGCCAGTCCCTCTCTCCCTCCCTCTCTCTCTCTCTCTCTTTCTCTCTCTCTCTCTCTCTCTCTCTCTCTCTCTCTCTCTCTCTCTCTCTCACACACACACACACACACACACACACATAAAATCTGCAAATAATCCAAAACTGACTGTGGTCCTTTACTGTGTAACTCCCCCAATCTCCTCAATATCCTACACCAGATCTAAAGTCCAGCACTGTCTCCCCAGAAAGCCCTGCCTACTTTCAGGGATTGTTTCTGTGACTTAGGATGCCAGGGGCAGCATTTTCTTAGCGCATCTGGGCAACGGACAGGCTTTCCCAGCCCTGGGTTGACCCACAGCCCCACAGCCTAGGATGAACACACTTCTTACCACTTGTGATTCTAAAGATGTTTTACAACACCAGCACTGCCCGGTATCCTGCTCCATAAGACAAGGCCTCTGTTTTCAACAGCATCCCCAGGGGGTTCCCTTGATACATGATACCCCAGAAAACACCAACCTGACTCAGCCATGCCCGCACCCCACCCCCCGCCGGGGCACGGCCATGGCCACTTGATGACTTCCACTCCCAGGCAGTGCTGGTGGCTGCCCTGACATGTCTACCTTTCTGTGATCCAAACAATCAGACTTTCCCCATGAAGGGCGAATGGAGAGTCAGAGCAATGGAAGGCCAGGTCGGCAGCCAGGGCCTGGCCAGCCAACTAGCTGCCATCTACAGAGACAGGGCATGGCCCGTCACCTGCAGAAGCCAGAGATTCATCTGTTTTGAGGGTGAGAAAAGCCACCTGAAGGGTGCAGAAAGTCAAGATGATGCCTGTGGTTAAACATTAGATTGAGGGGCACGATGAGAAGGAGTAGGGGTGGGGAACAGAGGTGAGGAAAACACCAGTATCTGCAAGTCACCTCACCATAAGCCAGAGGCAGGCTGCAGACAACAGAAGACCCTCCTGATGCCTAGAGAGACATTGTACAGTAAGGCTGGTCTCTTGGGGGAAGCACTTGGGAAGGAGGACTCTAACTCAAACAGGTTGCTGCTTGACTACCTGATGAAAAAAAAAACCAAAAACAATTCACCCAACACCTGGGTAAAGACTTCTCCCCTTAACCTCAGACTTGCAGAGGGAGAGACCAGCAGAGCTGAGTCTGCCTTCCTAGACACTCCCCCACCCCCACAAAAAGAAAAAGGACCATGAAGCTGAAACGTGAGAAGATGCCAAGGGGCAGTGGGAGGCAATTTACAGCTGGGGAAACTGAGCCTTCGGCCAGATGTGGGCCCTGGGCAGGAGGGGGTGGGCTAACCCCTGTGCATAAGTGCCTAGAGGGGCTCACTTCTCAGGTCTCTGGGCACTGGGCCTGGTTCTGAGCAGAGAGCCTGGTGAGTGTAGAGAAAAGTAGGACATGGCAGTGCCCAGGACTCAAAGCCATCAGCCAGGGCAGGACATGGGGTGCAGCGCAGGGGGAAAGGAGACAAAGAAAAGGAACAGGGTGGAGAGGCCAGGAGGAGGTTTGCTGGCTGCAACAGAGGTAGAAGGGCTTCTTCCCACACAGGTTTCCCTGAGGCCAGGAGGAACCAGCCAGAGACCTGCTCCCTTTTGCCCTGGCCCTAGACTCCACTGACTCCTGAGCACAGAGGGTGACTGTCTGGGATCCGTCACAGGTGTGCACTCCTCTAGGGCCCCTTGCAGCACTAGAGTCACCCCGGAACAAGAGCCAATCTGATACAATCACAATATCAAAGCCAGAGGCCAGAGAACTAGCAAGCATGGCCCCTCACCACTAACACAGGACAAATGAAGGACCAAGAGGCCTAGAGAGGGTCAGTGCTATCCTGAAAGTCACACAGCATGGGGGCAGGACAGTCAGGACCCAGATACCTAATGCTGGGCTCAGGAACCCAAACTACCCTCCTCACCAGTCCAGACCAGCAAAGCTCAGCTAAGGAAACAAAGCTTCCCACTTCAAGAGCATCTAAGAGACTGGGAAAGAAAGGGGGGAGTCAGCCCCCCCTAAATGCAAAAATCCCACTGACAAGTGGTGGAATTATTTCCATTGGAAAAAAATTAATGAAAAAGCCTTCCTTACCAGACCCCAGGGGTATTTGGCTGTACGCTGATGTAATAGGGAGAAGAAAGGCCAAGGGGAAGGAGCCCCCCACACAGCCCCCAGCATGCCTTCTGCCAGAAGCACAACAGGGAAGCTGCCGCTGGAGTGGGGGGACAGGTGCCAAGCAGGATGTCGGAGCTTTGGAAGGAAGCCTAACACAGCCAGGTTGGCGGGCTGCGAGGGAAGCAGAAGCCTTTGAAACAGTGAGCATATGATGGGGGGCTCCACGGAGCCCCTCTCAGGTAGCCCTGGGGTGGACACAGACACTAACACAAAGCCTGCGGAGGGCAGCGGAGGGTGTCTATGACAAAGCTAGCTGCAGGGAGAGCCAAGAAGCAGAAAGAGGGGGCTGTGACCCAGGCAATCAGGAGGTCAGGGCTTGACTTGGGATCTGGGGGCATGCATCTACTGGTGATTAGGAGTAGAACTGCACAGGGAACTTCTTACTGACCCCTTCCCACAGACGGAGGACTTCTGCTAAAGTATGTGTGCCTACACAAGGTCCTAGGACCCCAGCCTGGAGCCTCAAAAATACCCAGTGTGCAGAGGGCACTGACATGAAGAGCCAAAGTCATGCCACCATGCACCCACACCCCCGGCGTGGACAGTGCTCCCAACACAGGGAGTCCACCCAGAAAGGGGTCCCAGAGAGAGCAGCTGCCAAGGGTAGGCCTGGGCAGCAACACTACCTCAATAGGCCAGTTAGAACAGCAAGGCACTGCACCAACACTGTCTTCCTCCACCAGATACCTGCACAGCATCACAGTAGAAAGTCCTGGAAGCTGGGGGCCCCCTTAGCTCCGCAGGGCAACTAAGGTCCCATCCCTGCCTACAGTTTGGGGTACAGACTAGTAGGGTACTTAGAGGTAGTAGGCGGAGGTAGTGACAGTTTGTGTCCCCATTTCTGGCATCCTGGTGAGAATTTCTCTTTCATCCACTAACCCCTCACGTGCAGAGCCGATCATTACAGGAAGAATAAAGAAAAGTCCCAGCCTTCGGATCAGTGGCCAGTTCGGCATTTTATCCGGGAAATGTTGAACATGCCCTTGACCTCTCTGAGCCTCCAGTAACCCACACGTTTCTCAGCAGGACAACCCAGTCCTTGACACAAGCCTGTGGAAAAGACACATGAGACCCGCGCCAGAAAAAACTGCAGCCCCAGAAACAACACTCAGAGCCCTAAAGGTGAATCTGAAATGGGGCATGGCTTGGCACCCTGTGGGCCTACCCCGCAGAGATCTAAGGCTATGTGTGGCCATGACCTGCCGGGGCAACAGGATGGAGGACTATACCCAGGGGCTGCTGAGAGTAGATAGGTGAAGAAACTGGAAGACTCCGCCCACTTCTGCACTCTAGCTGAGCTGCCAGGGTGTTTGCTATTGTTATGTGTCCCTGTTGCTGGAAAGCGTGTCCTTGACTTTATACTGCTGCTGTTCCCAGGCTAGCCCCACCCCAGCAATGACCTCCCTCCATGACCAGCACCATCCACTGTCCACACAAGCTGCCAAGCTGAGGTCTGGGGTGGGGGATGGGGGGAGGAGGGGGAGTTTCGACTCCCTCAGAGCCCAGTTCTCTGCTTCTGGCTCCCACACAGCCCTGGAATGCACACTAGAATTCACTCTATAGCATGAACTCACTACAAAGGGTTTGGCCACAGGTAGGGTGCTGAAAGGCCACCTGCAAGTCTGGGACAGCGCCCCGAGACAGTCACTTCCCAAAAGCAGACTGCTGTGCCTTCGTCTCACTCAACGTGGCCCCGAACCATCCATGAACCTGTGACGTGTGCGATTTGAGACTGAGGCAGAGGGGTGCATGGCCAGGAGAGCCAGATTGAATAAAACAGCCTGCTGGGCAGAACCAACAGGTTTCCTGCTACCATCTAGTGGCCAGCACGTGGAAGAGCAGGCACCACAACAAGGCCACCAAGAAGTCTCAGGGACCATGTCCCTCTCCAACAAACCCAGACTGAGACTAGGTGACCCCCAGGTGAAGTAGCACCTATGTAGGAGTCATGGATGCCACATTAAAATAAAAGGGCAACACCCACAGAAGACAAAAGACCTGCTGGCCGTCCATCCAAGGCCTTAGGAGAACAGCAGAAAGGCTGGAATGCCGATGCGGCCTGAATCCGCAGCCAGAGCAAGATGTCGGTCCTGGCCACGGCTACTGTCCAGGGTGGCCTTTCCTCCTCTCCTCCTCTGGTTCCCTGAAGCTGTTCTTCCTGTCACTCACCACAGCCGGGCGGCCCCCAGGCTGCACACGTGTCTTCATGCAGCCCCTCCCTCCCCATCTGGGCCAGCATGGCTGTCCCTTCCACATCACATGTGGCCTCTCTCATCTTTCCACCCCGGGCCCCAGGCACTGCTTCACCCATTCATCTTTTCTCCTCCTTCGTGTTCACTAGTGGTCCTCCTCCTGTGAGGCAGCTGGCCTCATAGTCTGGCCTAGGCCTCAGAGACCCTACTTCCCACTTTGGAAGACTGAGGAACTCAAAAGAGCTCCAGCTGCCACTGTCCCAAGGCCTCCTTCCTTCTTGCCTTTCTGAAGGCTGTCTGTCCGCTTGTCTGTGGGCTGTAAAGCCTGAGCAACTTTCTGTTGTAAAGCAGTTATCCTGAGAGAAGACAGTGGGCTCTGCTCACGCTTTTTTTCACCCCTAAATGTCTGTGCCAAATGCCCAGGAAGTTCCTTTCTTCCTAAAACCTCAACACGTCCCCATTTGCACAACAAAGGATCATTACATGGGTCCTTTTGAGGTCAAAACATCTACAAGACTAACTCACACTAAGATGTCAGTAACTGGTAACTTGGCAACCGGGAAGACGGTGTTGATCCATCACCCATCCAGCTGCAGAAGCAGCGTGCTATACGTGTGCGGGGTGAGGCTATTTTTAACACTGTGACTTGTTGAGCTCCAGTTTAGCCATGGCATGGGGGATGGGGATGCAAGGTCAATACTGGCTCAAAAAGAAGGAAAGCACTTGCCTGGAACTTGACCTCCAAATAGGTGAGGGTGGACAACCTCACGTGACACCTTCTGGGAGCAGCTCCAAGGATCACCTCTCACAATGGCAGAGTGAATGCCACTGGTAGCTAGGGGAACTACAATCCAGGACAGTTCTACACTGCAAGCCAGTGATCATCCTGTTGGGAACTGGCCAGGCTGGCCAGTGCTGCTCTTCCATCATGGTAGAGCCTCAGCAGGTAGCCTTCAGTTTCACCTCCTCTCCTCTCCTCTCCTCTCCTCTCCTCTCCTCTCCTCTCCTCTCCTCTCCTCTCCTCTCCTCTCCTCTCCTCTCCTCTCCTCTCCTCTCCTCTCCAGCAACTTATTTTCAACAAGCTGCCCCCCCCACATCCTCTCAAATGGCCTTTTTGGAACTGAGATGAGAACTGAAGATTTCTGTGATTTCCCACAGAAGGGCACTATAATTGGAGGCTACACAGGGAACAGAGGCTCACACATCTTACCAGAAGCCATCTTATCTTTCACAGCACATTTTTTTTCATGTAACAGCCACACGGCTATTTAAATAAATTGAGTACCTGGTGTCACTGCCTCAAACCTACCCTGGTGGAAGGAGCCTGTTGAGGTAGCTAGGTCTGGAGAAGGAGGTGGAGACAGGCCTCAGAGGAAGAGACCATGGTGGGTTGAGTCTCTACCATCGGCAGATGGTGAAGGGGCTTCTGAATAAACCCTCAGAGCCCCAAAATACTTCTTCCACCTGCTTATTCCTGGCTAGGATTCCTTCATGGGGAGGGGTCAGCTTTGATTCTATGGTCAAAAATAGTCCTGAATCCATAAACCTATGGTGGGGGGAGCACACCATTGTACACAGAGTGACAGTGGGGGGCGGGGTGGGGGAGAGAACAGCGAGGTGGTTTAGGAAACTCAGAGGAAACAGCTGCTGACCCTGGAAGCACATGCGGCTCTTCCTGGGCCTCTCAGGACAATCCTACAGGGGACAGGGGCATTTGGGGTGGAGCCAGCAATAACCCAGTGGGTCTACAACTGCCCTGAGGGTGAGGAAAAAGCACCCGTGCCAGAATCCAGGGCTCTCATCAGCACCTGCGTGGAAGGAGCAACCACCAAACGGGACAAGGCTAAGAGCCTACAGCCATTGGGATGAAGAAGCTGACTCTGAAGAGCGACTGAGGTGGCAGGAGAGGACCAGTCCCCTGCCAGAAGAACCCAAAGGCCAAAGGAGCATTTGGCCTAAAGTGGGATACCCACCTCGGGCTGCCTGCCCAAGCCTGCTGGTGACCCGCCCAGGAACTGGGAGCTCGTCTGGAGAGGTGTGAGTGGACTGTGGAAGAGACATGGAACTAGGTCAAGAGATAACGAGAATACTAAAACCACAGGAGACTGCTTCCGAGTCATTAGTCATCAGGGAAATAGAATCAGTCACAGCAAAAGGCTGCCTCACACTCGGACCACCTTAACAAAAAGAAAAAGAAAAAAAGGGACAGTAACAAGTGCTGGCAAGGATGTGGGGAAACTGGAACAATCCCACATGGCTGGTGGGAACCAGGGTGATAGCCACTGTGCAAACCATCTGCCTACCTCTTGCTGTACAGAGCACAGAATATCCATATAATCCATCCGTTTCTCCATCTGGTTACACACCCTACAGAATCAAAGTCAGGTGCCCACATGAACACTCATACAGGAGTGAGTACAACAGCTCTCCTTATAAAGTCTCGGGAGAGGCAAACAACCCAAATGCCCATTGAGAGATGAATCTATCAACACAATGCTGCACATGCATAGAAGGGAATATTACTCAGCCATAAAAGAACAAAGCACATCTACACTCTATCTGAACAGGCCTGAGAGTTATCTAAATGAAGTAAGCCAGCTCAAGGGACCACACGCTGTATTGCACAACTGATACAGGTGCAATGTCAGAACCACCAGTAGAAAGCACGTAGGTGGTTGCCAGTAGTTTAGGGGAGGGAAAACTGTAATTTAGGGGAGGGAGGACTGCAGTTTGGGGAGGAAGGACAGCAGTTTAGGGGAGGGAGGGCTGCAGTTTCAGGGGAAGGACTGGCAAACAATAGCTAAGAACTACAGGCTGATGCAAAAGTTGAACAATGCAGCAGGATCATTTCACAACCCAATGAGTGCGCTAAGGACTGAACTGCATCCTTTAAAAGTGTCACAGTGAGATCAGAGAGTAGTGCACGGGCATGTGATCCCAACACTTGGGAGGCAGATCATTCTTGGCTACACAGCAAGTGAGATATCAGCCTGGGCTATCTCAAAAACTAAATGAAAAAATCAGGCCAACAAAAAGCACTGAAATCGTCGCACGGCACAGTCTCTGGGATATGCCTCTTGCCATGGTAAAAATGAACAAACATCCCAAGCCTAAAAAAGGATTCCAGGCAGAGACCCCTGTTATCACCCAGCGGCAAGGCTTGCCAGCCCTGCTCAGAGGATGAGGAGTCAGAGTCCTCAGAGGCGGAGAAGGCAAACTCCCAGCACAGCATCCAGCCTGGCTGGCGAGCCTTCACACACATTTGCGATGTCCATTCGTGTGATTTGCCAATGCTTACCGAATCACACAACAGCCCCAGGAGGGAGGGGCAGCTCGTGTGTGCAGCTTCAGGGAACAAGGCTGAAGCACCCGCAGTGTCACCAGCAACAGCATCAGAGCAGCTGAGATGCTGGTTTGCACCGTAGGTGGCCCCCTACCTTTTTGTCATCCCCAATGCCCAGCAACGGGAAGTGGGGAAAGCAGAGGCTTTGCCAAGTCCTGCACTGCTATCTGCATGCAAGCCCTCTTCCCTGTGACCTGCTGCTGGAGTGCCTCCATTTCTTTCTCTGAAGAAACCCAAGTCATGCCATGATGGTCCGTGGACTAATACACTGAGTGTGCCTGAAATCTCCTGCACAAGACAGGGCTCCACGAACCTTCAGTTCCTTTCCACCCTCAGGGTAGAAGGCGATTACAAAGACTGAATGGAGAACTTGAGCAGGTGTATGGAAAGTGGGCAGTGTAAGCCGGGAAGCAAGGTCAGGAGAGGATGCGCCACACCAAGAACCAGTGTCCCAGTGACCTTGAAATCTGGCATGGCAACTATATGAGACCCTGTGCCAGGGAGTGGTTTTAGTGGGGGACACGGGTCGAAGTTCAAGGGCACTGGGATGCTAACAGCATCGGAGTTAGCAGGAGAGGGAATCTGTAAGAAGGAAGGCTGGAACCAGCAGAAAGAAAACTCGCCAACAAAAATAGAAGGAGCTTGCATTTTTAGCGCATTCTCAGTGTGCCAGATGCTACACTAAGTACTTTACAGACTCCCTTGGTGCCACCTCACATCTCCACAGGGCAAGTTATTATTAACCCCATCCTACCAGTGGGGGTGTGGATGCAGAGGGTAAGAAGACTGCTTAAGGTCACACACTGAGGTGTCTGCTTTCATATTCCAACTCTACTCTTCCTGGGTTCCTTCCCTCAGCCTCAGCAGCGCTGGGAGAATCTTCCAGAACAAGTCACTGGGCTAGAACAATATAGACAGCCCCTGGCCTCAACAAAGCTATCTAGAAGCTGATGCTATGGATGAGAGGAGATGATAAATATTTGGGAAATTTTAGTCAAATAGAGATTAAAACAGAGAAGCTTCTGTTCTCACCAGCTCTACCAGCTTTAGAGAGAAATCGCCGTCTGCCTCGCATATTGCCGGATTCTCTGTTGGACATGCCTGCTCTGCTGGACAGAGGGCTCAAGCCCCAGAGCTAAAGCAAGATTGGTCACTGGGTGCATGGTTTGTGGAGCACTGAGTGACCCATGGAAGCAGAAGCAACAGGGAAGTCACCCTTTTACAATCCCAACAGTGCTGCAATGAAGGAAGGGCAGGTGGCTTCCAAATGCCTCCCCCAGATGCCAAGTTAATCCTACCAAGCAGTGAAAGAAAGGAAGAGCAGAGGAGACATCTGAGAAGGGCCAGATTCAAGGCTGACCCTGTCATGATGGGCCAGCAGAGGGAGGGACAGAGGAGGAAGCACCGGAGGGCCAAACAGAGCAGGGCTTCTGCGGAGCTCCCATGGCTGCTCTCCTGGGAATGTCAGCCCAGGAGCAGGTGCCTTCACCTGACTCTTCAGCCACTCCCAAGGAGGCAATGAGCATGGAAGAGCCAAACTCAAGATGTGGACGTCTTAGCCTGGCATGGAGATGCAGACCTGGAGCCCAGCACTTCAGAGACTGAAGCAGGGCCAGGCAAGATGGTTTCATGGATACAGGCATTTGCCATGGAAACTGGAAACCCGAGTTCTAGCCATGAGATCATGTGGTAATAGGACAAAATCAATTCCACAAAGTTGTTTACTGGCACGTCCACAAGCACCCTAAGACAAGCACATATATGTGTACACACACAATGGATAAAATTAATTTCTTAAGGGCTGAAGCAGGTACATTGTAAGCTCAAAGCCAGACCAATCTACACCGTAAGTTCCATGTGGGCCTGAACTACACAATGAAATTCTGCTGAAAACAAAACAAACTCCTTAATTTTATCTTAAACTAATGTTTAGGGACTCCTAATGCATTAGATGCTACGCTGGCTCTGACAAAGATCATCTCATTTAAATGTCAAGGTGTTTAATTTAAACGTAAAACATGTCCCCATCAATAATCAGAGCATCCAAGCATTAAGCAGCATATACACTGTCAAGCTAATATGCTGTAGGATCAGGATACAAGGCCATGTTGTCTGACCTCAGGACCCACAGCCTTAACCAAGACCTGTTACCACTTCCTAAAACAGTCCCTGAGGAGTTTGTGACAAGTTAATAAAGATAATTTCCAGCCCATTAAAGGAAATGGGCACACGGCCGCAGCACTCGGGGACACACCTGTGAGCACCCACATTCTTACTCAGGATGTGAGCCCATCATTTCAACTACACAGCAATTACACACCTGCTCTGGAGGGCCCCTAGGCTGACTTGCAATGAGGAGAGTGGTTATTTAATTTTAAAATAGGGGAAATGGGGATATTGGACAATAGGTGAAAAACCAAATGACCATTTATGGATGATGGGTAAACAAAATGTGGTAGAGGCACACCATGAAATATGACTCCTTAGCAAATAAATAAATAAAAAGGAATGTGTTCTGACACAAGCTACAGTATTGATAAACTCTGAAGTCATTATGCTGAGTGGGATAAAATCTACCCAGGAGAGGTACAGAAGAGTCCAATTGAATAAAGTATCTAGAAGAGTCAGACTTTAGAGAGTGTATGTAGTAAAGGGACTGAGGGAAGTCCAGGTGTAATTGCTTGTTCAATGGGCACAGAGTTTCAGTCCGGGAAGACAGAAACAGTCTGAAGCCTAAGGATGTGTGTGTGTGTGGGGGGGCACTCAACTCAAAACTTGCAATTTACTTAAAGGATACATTTTATGCTGTATGTATTTTATCACAATAACAGTTAAAAACCAATACGTAGGATGCCTTTGGCCTGATGGACTTTAAATGCTACATCTGCTTCATGCTCTGTGGAGCAAAGTGGTCCCCCAGTAGAGATGGAGGACTCATTTAGGAGCCTGGGGCATTCTTCCTGAGACAATGCAAGGTCAGTGTCAGGCTCAAGGCCACCTTAAAAGCAATGGAAAACAGGCTGTGTGAGATCTGAAGGCTATTCCCCACTGAGTTCCAGTATCTAAGAAAGGTGAGCTCAGCCTGCATCTGGAATGAGGGCAGAGAGTTGGAAGGCTGAACTGGGGCAGAGACTGTGGCCAGGGATGCAGATTCCCTGAGACTTCGGTTTCAGCTACATGCCTGGCTCAGAGCAAGCTGGGAGGACCCCTCCTCTAAATCAGTATCACCACTTATTGCCTGTAAGATACACACTGCTCACATAATGAGCATTCATCAGCACTCGCACAGTTAATCCGTGTGTCATCCCTAAGAGTTTTTATTTCAGCACAATTCCCATTTTACAGAGAGGGAAATGAGGCTCCAAGAAGCCCAGAGCAGCTCACTGTCACCACAGTGGTGAGGCCAACTGGGCCTCTGATCCAAACCCTACCGTCTGAACTACTGAGGTGGCTAACTGACTTTATGAGACAGTGTGTTACTAGGCTGCTCAGCCTGGCCTCAGCCTCCTGGGTTCCTGAGATCCTCCTGACTTAGCCTTCCTGCTAGTTGGAAACCCAGGGCAGTCGCCACTCGCTTTGCACACTGAATATAGCTCAGGCTTGCCTGGCATACTCAAGGCACCCTTAGGAGTGATCAATGACACAAAAGTCAGCATCACCCAGAAGGCCACATGCTGCCAGGCCATTAATTAAGTCCCTATGACGTTCTCAGTCCCCTTTCACACTCCCTGACACTAGCAAGGCCGATTTGGGGTAAGGACCACAAGCGTTCTCAGGTCACTTGCAAGTCACCTTCAAACTTAACTTGCAGCCACAAAACTGTAAAACTTCAAGCTCCCCTCCCCCCCTCCCCCTCAATCTCCTGGGAGAGCCAGCCAGCCAGACCTGCCCAACGGGACCTGGAAGCGAGCCATCACTTCAAATTAGGCTTTCAGAGGCCATTTAAGGCAGGTGTAGGAAAGTCTTCTCCTTGACGAAAACCATCTGAACTACTGAGAGAAAAATCAATCTTGATCACGTGAGTAGAAGGAGCTTAAATTAGGGTTTCTTCAGAGTGAGAAATCTAAAATGACTCTCTTGTCACAGCGTTTGGGAAACACAACCAACAAAAACAATATGTATTTTTAAGAGAAATCATCCCCCAGTCTTACATTTGCATCCAATTAAGGGAGAAAAGCAAAGAGAAGACTGAGTACCAGGAAGAAGGAGCTGAAAGGCAGAGCGGTCTCCCGAACTCAGCCCGCCACCCTGTCAGAGGCCAGCTCTACCCAGCATGGGTGCAGCCCTCAGCGCACATCTCCCCTTTCTGTGTTGCTAACATCCACAGAGAGTCTATGACATAAAGGAGAAAAGAAAAACCACTAAGACTCACTAGCTATTACTACTACTGTTCTTTGCTTACAAAAAAATAAAAAGTAGTATTTGGGGCTAGAAGGATGGCTCCGAGGTTAAGAGCACTCACTGACTGTGCTTGCTTCCAGCGGACGCAGGTTTGACTCCCAGCACCCACAGGGTGGCTGAGGTCTGTAACTCCAGGTCCAAGGCAAACCTGGAGTTACAGACTCTTCTGGCCTCTGTAGGCATTGCATGCACATGATGTACAAATATACATACAGGTCCAAGGCAATCTGATGGCCTCTTCTGGCCTCTGTAGGCATTGCATGCACATGGTGTACAAATATACATACATACATACATACATACATACATACATACAAAACACATATGCATAGAAATAAATAAATCTAAAAAGCCAGTGTATATAGCATAAACACCTTTATCTCTTCCAGTATTCACTTGCTGTTTAGAAGCATTTTTTGAATCACAGACAGGGTGTTCCTTTGGTTAGCACAGGCTAGCCTAGAGTTCACTCTCCTCCTGCCTCAGCTTTCATAGCAATGGGAGCTGTGTTACTGTGTCACGTTTGAAGACACGATTTCTTTGAAAGGTTATACAACAGTCCCTCACGTGAAGGCATCCCACCACATATTTAAATTTCCCTCGTTGTTTGTTCTTAAGATAACTTAGCCTATGCTAGTCTGGAACTTGCTTTGTAGCCTAGGCTAGCCTTAAATCCCAAATCCTCCTGTCTTACCTTCCTGAGTGCTACATTATAGGCCTGAATTCATTTCTCAGGGATAAAAGTGTAGATGGAACATACTGACCACCTATCACAGGACAGTTCAATAGCTGTGTGGTTCACACCAGCTAAATGTCTACAGCTACACAAGTGTTTTTCATCTCTTTATGGCGAAAGCCTTCAAGATTCTTCCTTGTAATTTTAAAAATATACGGCATGGTATTATTATTATCCACAGACACCTGGCTGGATAACACTCCCCAGAACGTCTTTTTCTTTTAACTATATCCACTTCTTCATTCTATGTGTGCATGTGTGTGCTCACACCTAACTTCTTCTGACTGTAGCTTGCTGTATAAAACACACATTTTCTATTGTATGCTTAGAATATTTTCCCATTACAGATGACATCTCGCTGAATATATACAAAACTTCTTTGGAATAAATTCCAGCAAACGGAACTGTGAATGGACATTTCTAAGACTCCTGACACCAGCTGCCGAATAAATGCAATAAACACAACAAGCAATGCAGCACGGGTGCAGCTCTAGACATGCAATGCAGCACGGGTGCAGCTCTAGACATGCAATGCAGCATGGGTGCAGCTCTAGACATGCAATGCAGCACAGGTGCAGCTCTTGACATGTAATGCAGCACGGGTGCAGCTCTAGACATGCAATGCAGCACGGGTGCAGCTCTAGACATGCAATGCAGCACAGGTGCAGCTCTTGACATGTAATGCAGCACGGTTGCAGCTCTAGACATGCATGGGCCAGCTCAGGCCACACCAACTCTGGGATCTGTCCCGTGGCTGAGCAGCTCCCACTTCTGCACGTGGGACTGCACCTTGGAATCAGTGTGAAAGCATCCCTGCCAGCACTGGTCAAGCCACCTCATAGAGCACTTAATGCCTGGTTGCTAGGAGCACCATGCTGTGACCCTGGGAATGCAGGCAGAGATGAGCTCTGCTCCCCACTGTATCCTCCTGTTCGACCTTTTCATCTTCCACCAACAGTTCCCAAACTATTTTTAATTGATTTTTTAATTTTATGTGTGTGGATGTTTCTTGCCAGTGTTAAGTGATGTTAAGTATATTACATATAAGCCCCTGGGGATCAAAAGAGGGTTTGAAACTGGAGGTACAGCTGGTTTTGAATTAAATGTGGGTACTGGGAACTGAACCCAGGTCCTATGCAAAAGCAAACAAAGAATTTGGAATTCTTACAACTTAACCACTGGGCCATCTCCCCAGCCCCATTTTTTTTTAAAGAGACAGAGTCACAGTTTTCTACTGCCCCGTGTGGCTATAAATTCGTGAGGTCAAGCAGCCATACCTCAGTCTCTCAAGTAGCTGGGACTGTAGGTGGGTCACCACCTGCTTTTATTTTTTTTTTTTTTTTATTTTGAGGGAAGGGGTGAGACAGAGTCTCTCTGCACAGCTCCAGCTGTCCTGGAATTCACTATGTAAGCTAGGCTGGCCTCAAACTTGCAGAAATCCACCTGCCTCAGCCTCCCAAGTAGCTTGGACTGCAGATGGGCCACCACCTAGTTTTAAACTCTTCATATCCCTGTCCTTACCAGAAAGTCACATGTCCAAGGAATCTGAAGTGAGAAAGATCTGGGACTTTGGACACAGCCTCTGGTATTGCAGAGTCCTAGTCTGTGACATGACAGTAAGGCTACCTCCCTCTGTAATTACTGGAAAGATTAGTGATGGAAAAGTGAGGAGAAGTGTTCAGTCACTGTGATAAGAACCTAGAAGACACAAAACAAATGATAGTTCTTTCAAAAAAAATATAATACATAACAAAACCACCAAAAAATTGTCTAATCCTCTGCCACTGGAGGAGATTAAAGACTCACACAGCTGTCTCACTTGTCTGACACTTATCCAGCCCCAAATGCATGCAGGGACTCAAACTGTGAGGTGCATGCCAAACCCTGAACTTCAACCCCAGGGCAAGGGAGGACAGTAAGCATGGCCACTCTGACAGTGTGCAGCTGGTCAGAGTCCAGGAGCTCCCAGTGAGCTGCACACAGATGGGGCGAGGACAGGCACAGCAGACCACAAAGAAGTGGCTGGCCAGGCCAGGGGTCTGGGAGTACCAGGAGGAGCCAGTGGGGAAGAGGCTCAAGGAACAGTGGCTCCTCCCAGCAGGACCAAGCAAGTGACAAGAATAACAACCCTCCCCTGCTGACACCCCCTCCCCCCCACCCCTACCCCCACCCAGGCAAAGCTGCCATTGTTCACAGGGACAGCAGAGGTGAGTCACTGTGACATTGTCTACCACTCTATTAGCAGGAAACAGCTAGACTGGCCAATATACCAAATGCAGGTAACCTCAATCTCCCCCAGGGCCCCCCAGGGCCCTTCCCTGCTTAGACACCCAGCATCCTGCCTGCCTGTCCCCTTGAGAGCCCTGACCAGCCTCAGGCATCCATCCTGCACAGACAACTCCGTTTCCTGCCCCCGTGTTTCTGAGGCAAAACTCTGAGCCGCATTTTGGAGACCTTAGAGCTGGTGGCTCCTGGACAACATGAAAACAGGCAACAGGCAGAACAATGGCGCTGCATTAATTCAGAAAAGACACTTTCCCTAGACTAATGTCTGGGCAGGTGGGCACCACCCAATGCCACAGCATGTTCAGACAGAACAAGGACCATTCTGCCTCTGAAAAGGGGGTGGGGGGAGTCTTCCCAACTTCCTTATATATAGATTTGACACAGGCTGGTGCAGATAAAGGCCCTTTCCATGCTGATATTCATAACCAGCTAAAACAAACAAACAAACAAACAAAACACAATAAAGAAGGTGGTTTGTCGCCTCAAGTCAGAAGACAGCCCCACCTGTGTCCTATCTCCAAAGTTTCTTAGCTGTGTCTCCTGGAGCGCACTTTACTTGACATCCTTTGATGAAAGTCTATAGCAAATGTCTGTGGGGGATAGAATGTAAATTAGTGAGGTCAACATAGCCACATCCTCACATGGTCAAGACCAAATGATCCAGCACTACTGTGGCAGAGGCAGGTGAAATTCTGTGGGCTCCATGCCAGACAGGGCTATATATACTACGGTCTTGTTTCCAAAACAAATGATAGGTAGGTAGGTAGATGGATGGATGGATGGATGGGAGGGTGGGTGGGTGGATGGGTGGATGGAAAAATGAATGGGTGGGTGAGTAGATGGATGGATGGGTGAGTGGATGGATGGGTGGATGGATGGATGGGTGAGTGGGTGGGTGGATGGATGGGTGGATGGGTGGATGGACAAATGGATAGATGGATGGATGGATGGATGGATGGATGGATGGATGGATGGATGGGAGGGTGAGTGGGTGGATGGGTGGATGGGTGGATGGGTGGATGGGTGGATGGGTGGATGGAAGGATGAATATGTGGGTGAGTAGATGGATGGATGGGTGAGTGGATGGATGGATGGATGGATGGATGGACCGGTGGGTGGGTGGATGGGTGGATGGGTAGGTGGATGGGTGGATGGGTGGGTGGGTGGGTGGATAGAAGGATGAATGGGTGGGTGGGTAGATGGATGGATGGGTGGATGGGTGGATGGGCAGATGGATAGATGGATGGATGGATGGATGGATGGATGCATGGATGGATGGATGGATGCATGGATGCATGGATGGATAGGTGGATAGGTGGATGGATGGATGGATGGATGGATTAATGGATGGATGGATGGATGGATGGATGGATGGATGGATGGATGGGCTGAAGTTCAAGTCCGTCAGGGTGGCTACAAGTTTCAACTTACCCAGCCTCAATCCTCATGTATATAACTCTCTCCTGGTTGAGGTATGAGCTCTAACCCTGAACAGTATCACTGGGGCCTGAATATATCCATGTCTATATGGGATTCATCTTATTTTAAACCTCAGCCTCCAGGGCTGGATGTGGGGGCACACACACTTGTAATTTAGCACCTGGGAGACAAAGCAGGAAGGTCAGGAGTTCAAGGTCATCATCTCTGACTACAAAGTGGATTCCCAGTCAGTCTGGTTTTCATGAGACTTTCTCTCAAAAGGAAACCAAATCTCCATCTCCACTTCTAAGGATTACAGTTAAAAACAAAACAAAAAACAAAAAACAAAAAACAAAAAACAAAAAACAAAAAACAAAAAACAAACCCCAGCTGGGGTAGGAAGTTATGGGATCGAGGATGCTAAGGGTTTCATGAAGTCACTTCAAGAAGGTCCTTGGGTAGCCAGGCGGTGCTGGCACACAACTGTGATCCCAGCACTCTGGGAGGCAGAGGCAGGCGGATTTCTGAGTTTGAGGCACCTGCTCCTAGAGGAGAAAGGCCCTTTAGCCCAGAGTCACTGTCCACCTTCCCTGACTAGAGTCCCTGATCCCTTCCCCCACACACAGACAGAGGAGGCCCACCCCCCTCTTCTGATGGGCACAGCACCACCAGGGCCAGCTGCAGTGTAGGTCCAAACAAAAAAAATCAAACGTGTTACACTCCCCCAGGGCTGAAGCCAATTCTGCGACTACCTTTCTTGACCCGTGTGCCCTACGATTAATGTTTCCCAAAGCCAGTAAGCCTAAAAGAATTTGGTGGGGAGAAGACAATACAGAACACCTCACCAGCCATGCATATGCACAGGGTTCTTCTGCATGTCAACATGTAAGCTCCTCAGACAGAAAGACTGTCCCACCTGACCTGTCGCAGACTGCAGTGTTCTACAAGAGAAGGTACAGGGCACTCACAAGTTCATCCAGCCCTGGGCATGGTGGCAGGGAGGCCTGCCTCCCCATTTGTTGACTCCCTCTGGCCACATCTGTATTCCAGAAGTGTTACCTGAGACTGTCACTTTCCCCATGGCTCAAGGCATGGTCCAGTGAGCATCCTCAGGCAAGAATAATCCCTTTTTGGTAGGATGTGAACAACCATGACTCGGGGATAACCAGCGCATCGGGTGGAGGGTAACACTTGTTCTATGCCCAATTTTGGTGTAACTATGGAAACCCCAGCTCTCCCAAAGATGGGCCTTCTCATCTGAGCACTACACAGAGGGTACTGGCTGCTTCTGCACGGATTCCTACTCTACTTGGTGAGCTGTCATCACGGCCCACAGCCCACTCCTGGGTACCACACAGTGTTATAGGACCATCCTGGCAGGAAACCAGAGATCTAGATAAAACAGGCAGAGAATGTTGAAACCTAGGCACCTAACCCTAGCATAACTACAGCTCTCCTTTTGCTCAGAGCACCTAGCCCTAGTTGTTTAAGTGCTTGAGGAATTGGACTGTCTAGTAATTATCTGCTGCTTCCTTGAAACTGTGGCCCCAGAGCATACTAAAGCTTCATCACTCCTCCCAGCCACGGAGATCCAGTAATGGGGCACGGGGAAGGAGGAATAAGATTGCAACCAGGGAGTCGGGTATCAGAGGGAGCCTCCTGGATCTTCTATGGGAAGCTGACTTCCCATTTGCTTCAAAGTACCAAACACCCAACCCAGCAGGCTGAGAACCTCTGCCCAGCTTTCCAGAAGCCTGGCTGAGGTTTTATGGCCTTGCCCAGAATGCCAGAGTGCTCAAAGGAGTGCAGAGTCAGCTTTACGCATGCCAATCCGCACTTAGCGCTGGGATGTATGGAGCCTATAAGCTGGCCAGGCACCACCAGTGTCACCACAGAAACATATGGTGTCCCAACTCACCCAGGTGCACTAGGCTGCACTCCCTCCCAAATTACAGCCTTCACCAAGTCCCCTTGCTGAGCTATTCAAGGAGGCTGCTGCGAGTTTATGCCTGGGGTGCAGAATGCTTTCACAGTGATCCTCTTGACTGCAAAACATTTCTTTTCCAAAAGATGCTGCCAGGAAGCTGGGAGAAAAGAAAAGCTAGTGCAAAGGCCCACTCAGCCTTTGTTTTTCTTTGAAGAATATACACAGGCCAGAAGGGAAGAGAGCAGGGCTGAGCTCTGGGGGTGTGGCCAGTCTGGGGCCAGCCATGCCCCAGGGAAGGTGAGTTTGATAATGGATAAGCTGTCCAGAGCCCTGCAGAGCTTCACCTCAGCTAGGAGAGAGCAACCTCAGAACTGGGAGGGGGATTCATTAGCACCCTGCTGCTGACTCTACCCTGTTTCCTCCTGCATCCCAGCCACAGATGACATTTCACAGGGAACGAAGAGCTACGGAGGCATGAGGCTCAGCACGAGAAAGCCATTAAAAAGAACACCTTGTGGGAAGTCAAAATGCGAGTTCAATGGTGAGTTGCCTGAGAAATTTTGGAAAGTGAAATCTGTGAGTCAGAAGGGCCGGGTCCTCCTCTTCCACAGCTGGGGCAATAAGAGAAAGCCTGGAACCTAGGAAAGATTTGTTGAACAAAGGAAAGGATGAAATCCCAGCAGACCTGGACCTGGGGTGCCCATCTGGCTTTGTTAAAGGCCTGTCAACCAGACTGACAGTTTTCAAAGAGACAATAAGAAACAGCAGCGGGTATCTAGAAGCTAAGCTCTTGGCTACTTTCAAAGGGCAAACATGCTGAAGTGGGTATGGGGGCAGTCTTAGGAGCCTGAGGACAACAGACACTATCTATTACAAAACCCAGGACTCTGTTAGACAATCTGCACACCCCCTCCCCACACACGGAGCACACACACTAAATCTACCCAAGACAGCACCTGGAAGCAGCACAGGAACAGAATCCCCTTCTTAGCGATGACCCTAAGTGACTCGCCTAGGAGGAACAGCATCCTAGGCAAAGAAGGGGGCTGTTCCGCTGCTGCCAAGCAGTCTGTGCAGTCTGATCCCTGGTCCGTTCTCCTACCCCTGTATACAGGGACGAACTGTGCTCCTATATATTTCCATCCCTGGGTACACACCCCTGAATGTGGCCTGGCCAGTCTTGTCACAAAGAAACATAACCTCTCTCCCACCCTAGAACAGCGTCTTTACCATAGTAGATAGCAGAGTCTTCCCTTTCCCAGCAGTAGCTGGATTTTGTGTTGGGAGCATCCAGAGCCCAGATCTCAGTGCCACTTAACAGATTTCAACTGAAAGACTACTAGCTTCCTTCATAGTGAGAAAGCATATTGTAGGGGACCAACTGAGAGCCAGAGTCAACCGTCCCACATGCGAGCCAGGCTCCCCAGGACCCTCCAGGATCTGAAGAGTGACCAGTGGACTGCCACCGTGTTAAAGCTTTGGCATGGGCACAGGCAGCCGAGCTCAGAAGACAGAGCCAACCCACAGCACAAAGACGAGGTGGACAGCAGTTACCTGAACCCACTGAGTCTTGGAGCCGGCTATTCTGCTGCTTAGAAAACTGACACAAAAGCCATTCAGCTAGTCTGCGCAGCCACTGAGGGGAATGGGGTCATGCTGCTGTGGAAAGATGGCTGAAGAGTGACTGAATGAACCAGTCGACCTGTGGAAGGAGAAGTCGAGCCGGGCAACGGCCGGATGCCAGCCTACCATAAAAATATCTGGAAAGTGTCACAGAGATGGCTCAGTGGGCAATAGTACTCACTCCCAAACCTAAAAACCCTAAGTTTCATCCCAGGACTCACATGGTAGGAGACATTCACTCCCACAAAATAACCCTCTGAACCTCATACATGCACCCTCTGACACGCATGCACACCATCAATAAACAAACATGAAAAAATACCTTTTCATCTGGAAAGAGCACAAACCAAAGGATTAATGACCATCATCCCTGAAGGGCAGAAGTGGGGGAGATTTTCCATTTCTATAATTTATGTAATTCTGAATATCTGTTTTATATCTACAACAATAGACAGAGGAGGAGAAAGCAGAGGCTGATGCAGTCTTAGAAACTTCGTTTTGGTGTCTGCTCTAAGCTTGTGTCTGCTGAAGCATCCTTTCTCATTCCCCAGCCTCTGCTTCCCAGTGCTGTCTTCCCAAACCCAAGCTGCTCTGCTCTGGGGAGCACTTGAGGCACCAGGGAGTAAGGACCCCACCCTCCTTGCCAGCAGACTCCTTCTCTATGCATACAGCACTTGTCTCCACCAATCTCCAAGCTTGCCAACCCCCACCCCTGCAAGCACACAGAGCCCCTTTCCTGAATCTATCCAAACACCAGCCCCTTCACCACAGTCCTCCCTTGATGGACTGCCCTGTATTATTCTGCCCCTCCCAGCCTGGCTCTTCCCCCTCCCTAATTCCCAACTATCCTCTGCAGCAAACCAGTGAGACCCAGTGACAATCTACTGTCTATTTAGTGACTCGTGTCACGGTTTATGCCGTAAGTGCTCTGCCTCGTTAACCAAGCGTTCCACTTGTGTTAATAGCCACACAAGCCCACAGGCTGGCTGCAAACTTAATTGCCTTCCTGAGAGACCAAAGAGCTCTTCCTCACTCGGGTCCCTGCCATCTCCATGTCCAATTTTTAAACAAAGCTGTTTAGATTCTCCCAGGATTAAGACAAGTGGAAAATTGCAAGCCCAGACCTCAACCTCATTTTCTCTAAAGCAAAACATGTCACTCTGAGTGCGTACACATCCAAAAACACGCACTCCACTCAAACCCAGCCAGACACCCTGCCGCTCAGAGCACTCCTCCCATAGACTGCAGCCCCAGCGGAGGCTAGCGCCTTGCTGAGACAAGATCTGCTCATCAGTCCCTGGCACCTCCACCCTCAGGCTGGTTGAAGTGGCACACAACTACATGGCAGCTCAGCAGAGCACAGGGAGCAGGCAGAGTTCCCAGTACTATGCCTGCTAAAGAGAGGCACAGGTACATGCTGATACACTGAGAGGCCACAGCTGGGCTTCTCAGCAGAGTCCCAGAACACCACCACCATGTTCCTGTCTGTGCAGACTCATATGGGCACAGTGAGGCATGCACAAACACACTAACACACATGTGCATCATCAGACCCTGTTACAAGTGAACTCGGGGCTTACTTCTGACCAAGATCATTCCCCATGCACCACTCCTCCAGAGGCTCTGACCGTGAACCAACAATAATACTCACATCATTAAGAGGGGAATATATTGTGTGTACTCCATAATATGATAAGGGTGTGCGTGTGTGTGTGTGTGTGTGTGTGTGTGTGCATGAGCGTATTTCAGTTTTTCTTTCTAATCTAAGAAATTACCATTTTTCTTTCTATGGTTTTTGTTTCTGTTTTATTTTTTGAGGCAAGGTCTCTTTTTATACCTTGTCTGGCCTAGAACTTGCTATTTAGACTACCGTACCCTTGAACTCACAGAGATCCCTCTACCTCTGCCTTAATTTAAGGCATTTAAAGGTGTGTGTCACCACACCCAGCTTGGGAAGTGCCTTTTTCATTTTTAAAATCTACACAAAGTTGCTCTAAGTCACCAAACTAAAACCAAACAGAATACTACCCAGAGATCATGGGCCCTTCAGAGATCCTGCAGGGACAGTCAGATCTCCCCAACACATCAAGGTGGCCCAGAAATATATAGGGGCTTCCTGACCTTCAAGGTCCCCTGGCTGTTCTCTGCTCACTTCATCCACAAGACTAAACGGTTTAGTAAGTACTGGCTCTGAGAACAGAGACAGTGTCAAGGCTCAGAAAGTCACTTCCAGATACCCCACTGCAAGAGGAGAAACAGGATGCAAGGGCATGCCAAAGTCAAAGCACAAACAGTGTTAACCAAGGGATAGGTCAAAAGAAACAAAATGCTTCCTCTGGCTCTGGAGTACAAACTGAGCTCTCAGGATGTCAGGCTCACGTGGCCAAAGGATACTCCTGTGTGCCCTTCCCGTCCTCACAGCCCAGCCCAGTTCTACCTGGCTTTTTGGTTTGCATTGGTTTATAAGCCAAAGTATTCGGAGCTGGTGGCGGTCTCTCCTCACTGTCTGTGGCCTCTACAGGAGCTGAAGCTGCAAGGCTCAGGCCAGCAGCCACTGGCCCCTGTTGCAGTCACACTGCAAATACAGGCTGCTGATCGGAAGCTGGGGTGTGAGCCGGTGGAGAGCTTTCCTGGCACACATGAGACCCTGGGGCTCATTCCCAGAGCAGATTTTAAAAGAAAAGGGAAGAACCTAGCAGGACAGAGTTAAGTGAAGAGGAGCCCAAATATAAAGTCCTTGAGAAGGGAAGAGAAGCAACTCGACAGGCCAGAAGGGAGGCTACGGAACAGGCCACCTCCAGAAGGTCAGCCATCTCTCTAAACAATCCCTGTCCTCCATCAGAAATCAGAGCTGCAGTTACTCATTAACATTCATCACTCCCTCTTCCTCCCTGCTTTAGGTCAGCAGCAAAGAGAGCTTTAGATGAGATGATTTAGTAAGGCTTGGGTCTGGAAGCTAACTCCAGACAGGGCTCACCTTGAAAACCACCTGGGTGAGAACTAGAGGGACCTTAGTGCCCAGTCCCCCAGCCCGAATGACTTTACAAAGGCCACTTGCAATGAAAGGCAGCAGCCAGAATCTGAGCCCTCCACAGAATGGGACATTATTCCCGACTCTCACAAGCATGACGAGAAATGGCAAAACCCAAGCCCCAGAAGCCACAGCCCATCAGTCAGGACAAACTTTCTGTCTGCTAAGCCCTTCACAAGGTCTCTCTCACTCAGGGTGTCAACACTGTTAAACAAACCTGAGGGAGGAAGCCTCAGTCACCTGGCTGAGAAAGGCATGATGTCAGAAGCTGTCTGTCTGCCCGGGGTGACACAAGTCTCCTGGGAAGGTCCCTTCCACATGCAGCCTGTGAGGCCCAACAGGAGCACAGACCACAGGGTCTGGGATGGGGCTGTGCCCAGGAAAACCATCCTTTGTTCCTAAGTCCTTAAGAGTGGGCACCACAGGGCTGCAGGCCAGGGAAGAAGAAGGACTTAAAAATGGGAGCACACACCTTTAATCCCAACATTCAGATAGCATAAGCTACTGGATATCTGTTAGTTCATGGCCAGCCTGGTCTGCATAGGGAGTTCCAGGTCACCCAGAGCTAACCCACCTCACTCCAAAACACATGAGAGCTCCTGATTTTTGTCTGAGTCCTTTCGGTGAGTCCTGCAGGAGATTGATTCCCAGGGGCTGATAAGAAATTGCTTAGGTCAGCAGATTTCAAGATGCAGAGGGTTCCTGGGCTGGTCCCTGTTCTATCCTCCACAAGAAAGAGAACTTCAGCCTTAGCCACTGTTCCTGTGAAATGCTACCTCTTGGGACTGTTATGAATGTTAACCTATGTTAGTCTCATATTTTAAAATGAGATTTAAGCCACAGAACCACATTAAATTCATGGTGGATACATGTAAAAACCCCAAACCTGGGGCTAAATGCTAACAAATTACAAATGGAGACACCCTAACGTCAATGTGCAAAACCTGCCAGGACAAGAGGCTCTTGGGCCACTCAAAGGTCACAGGCAGGGACTCTTTTGGCATAAATAAGCCACCAGACATGTACCATGAAACCCTTTCCTCCTTCCTGCACCAACCACACTCCAGGGTTCACAGAAGGTTAGAGATTTACAAGGCACCCAGCAGGGAGAAGCCAGGGGATAAAAGGTGCATAAATTAAAACTTGGCCAGGTCTGTGCGCAGCTCCCACAGGGAACCTGAATCAGCAGCATCCCCTCCACTCTTGCAAGCAGCTTGAGGAAGACAAGCTCAGCAGGGGCCCAAATGTCTAAGCCCTGGGAACAAAGACACTCATCAGCAAGATCCAGGAGCCTGCAAGAGCTGTGGTGGGCGCTCCTGGTGCTGGCTGGAAGGGCAGCACCCGGGACTAGGAGGTTCCCAAAGCTTCTTTCTAGCCTGCCTGCCTGTGGGAAGCCCCTCCAACCAGACTCCCCAGCCTATTGGGGAAGTCTTCGCTGGGAACTACTGGTTCCTCCTGCTTCCTCCAAACCACCCTCTCCTGACCGCAAAATGGAATTCAAAGTCAAGAGCACAGTCAGTCTCCCAAGCTAGGCTCAGACCATCGTTACAGAACACCTTGACTTTGCACCTGTAAGTCCAGCCTGTGTGAGGCTGGGGCAGGAAATCTGTGAACTCAAGTTCTTAGTTGCATAGCAAGTTCTAGCCCAGTACATACTGTCCCAGATATGCAGTAAAACTCTGGCCTTGGCCGGGTTTGGGGGTGGGGTGTCTAAGGACATGGCTCACAGATAAGAAGTGCTGCAGGGAAAGCCTTGACAACCTGATTTCAGCCCCCACCCCACCCCCCAGAACTCAAGCAAAAGGTGAAGGCAGGACTTCCTGTCATCCCAGCTGGATCCAGTACAGCAGCAGAAACAATAGGCGTTGCCTCAAACCAAGGAGAAGAGGGAGGAGAGAACAGACTTCTGAAGAGGCGTCCATACCCATGCTGTGGTATGTGCGCGTGCGTTCACACAAACACACACACACACACACACACACACACACACACACACACACACACACTGGTAAGTGTTCAAAGCTGGCCTCAGACAGGCTTTTGAGGAAAGGAGGTTTTAGCACAAGATGGACCAGACTGAACTAGTCCTGGTGTCCTTGTATTTCTTGCAAGCAGCTTGGCCCTGAGACTCCGACATGAAAACAAAAACCTCAATCATTGCTCCGCTGTGAAGCCACACCAGGGTAAATTCCAGGCAGCAAAGGCCACTCTGTAGGGCAGCTGTCTCCTACCCAGTCATTCAAAGACTGGCAAAGGCAAGAAATGGCAAATGGGTTCCAGCTGTGGTGCCAACTCCACTTAGCTGGCAGTGGGTGCCTAAAGGTTTATGAGCACAACCCAAGTCCGAGCTCAGCAGGAAAGGCAGATGTGATTGATTAGTAATGTCTGCTCTAGGCAGTTTTGTAGGTAACAATATCCATGTCATATACTTACCATCCCCAGGATAGACTGGCAGACTAAAGACTAAATCCAATTATTTAGTATTACAATTTTCACCAACGTGTAAGAGTCTGTAACTTTCCCGAGGTATAAGGTTTTGGTTTCCTTATAGCTTAGGGCTGGTAGAAAGGAACTGTGCTGTTCCCACACCTTCCATACCCACAGCAACTCTAGAGGAGCAGTTACAACTTGCTAGAAAAGAGTCAATGAGAGAAAGAGAAACTGCAGCAGACATTACCGGCAGTCAACTTGGGATATGAGGACAGACACAGGAAACATCTGACTCCCCACAGAAACATGACCCCGGAGAAGACTGGGCCAGTGTACAAATATTGCTGTGGGGGCAAAGTTGGAATTCCAGAAGACCCAAGGATCATTTCTTATGAATGTCAAGGAACTGCTCCGAGCCTAGCCTGTTGTTCGCCTCTGAGTAGTGAGGACAACAGGGATATCAGAGGCTATTAGAAGCCACATCCTAAAGATACTCAGAAACTAGTCAGAAAAATGACACTCATTGGAAACAGTGTAGCAATCAGACCTCACTCAGATCCAGTGCCAATTCCCAAGCATGCTTCTTTCCTGACCCAATCCAAGAAACTCTTTGTAAGGTTTATGCATTTTTTTACATATGTTTGTCTTTATTTATGGGAAGGTGTGTGTGTGTGTGTGTGTGTGTGTGTGTGTGTGTGTGTGTGTGTGTGTGTATGTGTGTGTGTGTATGTGTGTGTGTGTGTAGAGGCCAGAAGAGGATGCTAGATCTTCTGGAGGTGTCAGCCACCTGATGTGGGTACTGGTGCTAGAAACCAACAAGAGATCTTCTGGAAGAGTAACAAGCACTCGACCGTTAAGCAGTCTCTCCAAGCTCCTGCCAAGCAATGTTAAGCAAGACAGAATGCCAGAAAATCACAGGGACATGAGAAGGGAGAGCAGCCCCTCACCAGGATTCTGATTAAAACCTCTCACACAGCGGAGAAGCAAGCGTTCTGGAGCCAATGACAACTGGTTGAACCATTTCCCCATTCCCAGTTGTGTCTGCGGGTTTCTAGGAACCTGACCAGAAAGCTTATTTGCAGGGAAAGAACACGGACTAATTAAACTCCTTGTGCAACTTTGGTGGCTCTTAATTTTACCTGATCGTATTATAATTCCATCCGAGGCTTCTCCAGAGCTACCCTATAACCTCACATCAAAACAGGCTGAGTAGGCTAGGGAGGCGGTTGAGGGGTAAGACTCTGATGACCTGAGTTCAATCCCCAGGAACCCATAGGGCGCAAGGAGCGAATGGACTCCACTAGCAGTCCTTTGACTCCACACTCACAAAGACATGCGCATGCCCACCTCCACAAACATCAACAAAATAAATAAATATTTTACTTATTCTAATTTAAGAGGGGATGGGGGGTCTAGGCAAGCTTTTAAAATATAAATTGACAGCCATCAAAAGTACACATATGATTAATACTAAGACAACTAACGATGATAGTATTCTGAAGAGCGCATACCCACAATCTCCTCTGATGAGCCCATACTTTCTTTCTAAGCACCTCTCTCCCTACTAACACCGTCTATATCAAAATACTTTTTATAAAGTCTCCAGTGCTGCTTCATACTTGAAATTCTTGTCTGTGATGAAGCCATAACCTCTGGTTTGGCCTGAGTCAAGGTTACTAAAAGATCAGGGAAACTTCTTCAGCTGTTGAGGGCTACAACCTGTAACTGTCTGTCTATCTCCTTACCAGTGACAAATTCACAGTCCTTTTTTGTTTGGTTTGGGATTCTTTGTTTGTTTTTTGTTTTTGCAATGATAAAGATGGAACCTTGGGCCTCACACATCCTAGGAACATGCTCTACCACCGAGCCACACCCCAGCCCTCACAAATGGTCCTGCTCCTAAAGTCTCTCTGGGTCTCATCATCTTTACCACTCCGGGAAGGTCCCAGCCACTCACCATGATTTCCATGCATCAATCACTTCCTTGAGCCCAGACCTGCTTCTGTGACCCTCATGCCAAAACCACAAGCATCCCAGGATCTCCCAAGGCTTGCCAACCCATGCCACAGACAGCAGGCACTCCATTTCTCATGGATGGATGGATGGATGGATGGGATTCATTCCCTGGCTGGACAACTGAAGCCTCCTTCAATGTAGATCATCCAGGTGTCTTCACTGGCCCTGCAGAGCTAGTCTCCCATCTGTCCTCAGGCTGTTCCTCCCTCCTCCCAGGAAACCAGGCCCCTTTGAAGTTGGTATCTCTCACCTCCTGCTGCCTGAAGTATACCTCCTCCATCAGGGGTACTCCTGAAATGTCGATTTCTCACAACATCCTGATCTTAGAAGGACTCACTAAACTATGCTATCCAGGGTTGGCTTCAAACTTTGGGTCCAAGCCATTCCCCTGCCTCAGCCTCCCAAATATCTGGAACTATGGCACACAGCCCCATATCTCACTTTGTACTTTCAACTGTGGTTTTTGTGAACCCCCTTCCTAACTTCTTGACTGAATGTCCAAAAAAAAAAAAAAAAAAAAAAAACAAGGACCCTTTTTTTTTTTTTTTTGGTTTGTTTTTGTTCTTTTTAATGGGGTCTAATTCAGTCCATTCTGGCCTCAAACTCAGGAGGTAGCTAAAGATGACCTTAAACTCCTGATCCTCCAGCCTCAGCATCAAAGTGCTGGGGTTATTTGTATCATGCCTAGGAACTTTGATCATTTTTATTTTATATATCAGCAGAACATAGCATAAAAATTTAATAGGATGCAAGGCATGGTGGTAAATGCGTATCATCTCAGAGCTCTGGATGCAGAGCTAGAAAGATCACAAGTTCAAGGCTATCCTGGACTATACAGCAAGACCCTGTCTCAAAATAATAAAGACAAACATGGTGATGGTGATGATGATGAAGATAGAGAGGTGATGAAATTCATCAAGGAATTGCCTAGCAAAAGACAGGTAAAGACACAAAATGCCACAGGAATTCCACTGAAGAGGGTGACTCAGAAGGTCCCCTGAAAAGAGCTACAACTGAATGGAGTCTCGGGGGACAGAAAGAGAGAAATCGGAAAGACACTCAGGAAGGTGGAACAGAATAAACTCTGGGGCTAAAAAGAAATGGCCAAAGCATGTTTGGAGGATGAGTCTGACTGGACCTGTGGGCAAGATTAGAAGAGGAAGCTAAACAGGCGGCCTAGGGCCGAAGAGAAGAGAAGGTGAGTTTACCTGGATCACATCCACTCGCTCTTAGTGAGCAGAGATGATCACCTCAGCAGCCCCGAGCCTCAGTGGGAGAAGAGAAGTCTTGTCCTCAAGTCCCCAGCGTGTTCCTCTAGCCACCCGACTAGGTTATAAATAACAGCCTCCTCCACTCCTGCATACCTGCTGTGTTAGGAGGCCCTGAGCTACAGGCTTCACCCTCCAGCACTAAGTCAGGGTTCCTTCCCACAGCCCTGGAAACATTGTATTGTTATCCTCATTGTGTAAGCAGGAAGCCTAGGCCAACAGGGTTGAAAGCACTTGCCCAAAGCCTTACCTCAATTCCTCCTTCACTTCCTAGGACCAGGTGCGCTGGGGTCACAGAATCAAGGAGAAGGGAGAAACCACTGTAAACCAGTCCAAACCACAGCCACCCTGTATACCAGAAAAGCAGGCTGCTTCTCTGAAATGCCTATGGAGAAGGCCAGCAAGCTTAAGGTATACACACGCAGCAAGAGGCGAAGAAGACATTACACCCACACAGAGATCAGAAAGTGGAGGGAAGGTGCCACACCCTTAAACTTGTACTTAAGAGGCAGACAGATCTCTGTAAGTTCAAATCCAGCCTGGTGAGCATAATAAGTTTAGGCTAGCCAGGGCTACATATACATAGTGAGAGACTCTATCTCAAATATATATATATATTACTTTCATGCATATATTATATATGGATATGTATATAATATATAATAAATCCAATAGAAGATGAAAAACAATTGAAGAAGACATCCAATAGAGACTCTAGATTCTACCTACACATGCAAACACATACACATACTTATAATACATACACAATCTAAAATTAAAAAAAAAATGTGGTGGGGCAGGAAGAACGGGGAAGAGGAGAGCGAGAAGGCTCAAAAAAAAAAAGCATACAAAAATGCCATTATGGAACCTATTAATTTGTATGCTAACTTAAAAATGAATAGAAAAAAAAAACCTAACTGGGTGCTGAGATCATGTTACACTGTTAGTTTCAGTGCTACTGGGAGAGGCCCTGGAGACTTCAACCTTTTCCTTCAAAACGGGAAGCAGGGATGGAGAGAAACTTGCCCAAGGCTTAAGGCATGGTTGAAGGGCGGGAGCAGATAGGCTCGGTCGAGACAGAGATGGACAGGTGCACTAAGAAGCTTCCAGATCCAGCCCTACTTCACTCTCAGTAAGTTTTGCAACATGACAGATAACTTATTCTAGTGCCATCTCCCTAACCAATAGGGCGGGTAAAAGTACTCCAAGGACAAGTATAGATTATTAACAATAAATCCAGCGTATGTGAGGCAAATGCATTTGGCTTACCATAAATTACCACATGAAAACTAGTTATTAGTATTAATATTACATCTCTGTTCATAGACTTCAAGAGCCCTCCCAAGCAGACCAACTAGAAGAAAAGACAACAGCATTCCATTCTGAAGCACTCCCGTTGGTCCTGGCCTTGCGCACAGTAGGTCTTCAATTAACAGGCCTGAGTAACACATGGAGTTGTATAGATCCCAATGTTCTTCCCTCTCTCTCCCCTCCCCCAACTCTAGACTCAGCCACATTAAGCACCAGGGCCAGGCTGATAGAGGACTGACTCCTGCCTGCATTCCTCAGCTAAATAGAAATGATTTGCCAAATCCACTGTTTGAGATGCTTCACAATCCCTCTCCTATTTCTCACACCTGGAAAGGACAAAACACACACACACACACACACACACACACACACACACACACACACACCCTTCCCGGAGGATGTTCTGAATAGAGAAGGAAGCAGAAAGGTTCAAAACACGAGGTCTTTGTGCTTTCCACTAGTCCAGGAAAGCTTCCTGGAGGAGGAAATGCCTATGTCACCCCAGGGGAGGGCAGAGGCAGGTCAAAAAGGCCACTTCAGTCCCCTGAGCCAAGAAAAGTAAACTGAGGCATTCCTGCCCGCAGTGTGAAGAGCCAAGATCATTCCAGCTTTGAGGGGAGCTCACTACACCGATGGCCAACTTCTCCAGCCATCCGGAGAAAGATGCTGAAGAGAGCAGTATCCTTCACAATAGACAGAAGGGACCCAAAACTCGGGTCCATGATGCAGTTACAACTGCCCTGTCACAAGCTGTTGCTTGTTTAGACTCTTCTTTTTTCATTCACATAAAAGTTTTTTTTTTTAAAGGCCCAAACTTGAGCGCATAGATAGATGGGCTACATCTCAGAGCAGGGGTGTGCTGAAGCCCTGTCACTCTGAGAGCCGCTGCTCGCGTGGCCAGCAGTAGCCTGAGGAATGGCTGGGGGGTCTTCCAGCGGGTCTGTAGATAGGCCCAGACCAAGTCTGAGGCCGTGGGCGAACCGGCCCCAGCCGTTCTGCCGGATCCGGGTAGGTTCCGGGGACGGGGGTGCATCTCCCTCCCTGTGGCATCTGGGGTCTTCCATCCCTGGGCTGGGGCGCGAGGCGCCTGAGGTCCACCGTCCTGCAGCCCCACATTCCTGAGACCTCGCTGACCCATAACAAGAGCCCGGGGGGGGGAGGGGCGCGGTGGCAAGCCCCTCACGTCCCGGCCCCTTCCCGCCCCTCCTCTGTCACCCCTCCCCCAACCCACCCTTCCACCTCCCCTCCACCCCCCCCCGGGCACCGCCAGACTCCCACCCAGGTGGGAATCCGATCGAGACCTGGCCCCAGCAACTTCGCGCGCCACGGAGCCCCGAGCATGTCCCTTGCATCCTTAATGACTCCAAGAATTTTATCATAAAGTGGTGTTGAATATTGTCAGAGAATTTTGCACTTTCTCGAGATGATCAATTCTTGGTTTTTCTCCCAAGGCGGCACTACTGCATCAGTTGCCTGCGACTCCTTGTTCTCTTTGCTCCCTCACTTCTTTTTGTGTACCTACAACAGAAATTTTCACATCACTGTTCCATGAATCACTGTGCATTTCCCAGGACCACATATTCCTTGCTGGTTTACAGTGCGATGGAAAGTCAGCTTCCTTGGCCTCTCTCTCACTTCTCTAAGCTCCCCATTCTCACTGTCAAGCAGACTCCTCCTCCATCTTGCAGATGTCTCTCAGCCGCCCTGAGCCCAGGATCAATTACTGAATTTCCATCCATTATTGAAATTGCATAAATTTGCATACATTTGCAGTTTTTAGTAAATATGTGTGTGTGTGTGTGTGTGTGTGTGTGCGCGTGTGTGTGAGGCTGGGGGATGATTGCAAGCAAGGTGCAAGACATGGATCCATCATTGATCAATAACCAATAATCGATCAATCAATAATCAACACACAATTGACAGTCATCGATCAATAGCCAATCATTGATCGATCAACAGCCAACAACTAATTGGTGATCACTGATCAATAATCAATCTATCGATCAATAATCAATACCTAATTGATGATCAGCAGATAATCGCATACTTTGGATTGAGTCTCAGGATGCCCCCTGGCCCTGCCATAGCAACAGCTCCCAGTTATGTGTTTCCTAACTGAAACCTACCACAGATGCAAAATAAAGGCCTCGTTCCCAGGAGGATGTGACAACTTGTAGACTAAGTGACAGTAAAGGCACAACCAACACCATTTAAAAAAACAGCTTGTAATAACACAACCAACCAGTAGGTGGCGCGCACAGACGAATGTGGAACCACTTAGCCCTAGATGGAAAGGATACAGCCTGCAGTAACAACAACCAACCAGCAGGTGGGGCTCACACACATAAATGACAACCCTCTGACCATCACAAATGTTTACTCAAATCTTGAAAAATCACCATGGCGACATGCTTCATTTGCCTTGACACAAGTTTTCATTAACACTCTGTAGATCTCACAGAAACATTCTAACATTCAGACAAACCTGCTCCCATGTCAATCACAAGTTTCTGCACCAAGGCACAAGTACTCACCTGCTCAGACCACATAGAAAACTTCTGATGCTCGGACATCAAATTCATGCAATGAGCCTGCGGTCAAATGAATATTCATAAATGAGAGGACATAGGCGAATGAGCTCGGGGTCTAATGAATATTCATGAGTGACAGGCTGTATGCAAATGAGTGAAGGAGCACATGCAAGTTTATGCCATGGTGATCCTTCTAGGTTCTTGCTTTTTCCATGTCTGAGCACTGAATTCCTCTGAGCTTTCTGTGAGACCTGCAAAACTGCATGAAAGCAAAGTTTATGCAAATGCATGCAAATTACCTGCCAGACAGAGAGGAGGCTCAGATACAAATGACCAAATACCATCAGGTTATAAACACACACACACACACACACACACACACACACACACACACACCATCATCATCATCATCATCATCATCTCGGCACAGCTGTCATGGCTCTCCATTCACCTCCACACACTCTTGCAAATTCCCCTTGTGCAACCCCACTCATGGGGTCATTTGCATAAATTTGCATGCACTGTCAGTCTTAGGAATCAAATTCTTTCTAGGGATGTTCACAAGAACAGAGCACTGCAAGAAACATGTCCTCAGCTTGCTCTGAGATCCCCTGCAGTAAAAGAGCAGCACTAACCAACCCTCTCCATCCTTAGCCTTGCAGAGCCACACTCTCCACCAGGTGCATGTGGACCCTGAGGCAGGCTCTGTCCACTCCAGCTGGTAGTGAGGTTCCTCCCACCATTGCCTACCCAGATGTCCACCGTTCTCTTACCCACATTTACAGCTTAGAAGTTCTTCTCAACTGCATCTGTCATCTGATGGGCCTAATCTGCACTGATATCCTAAATGAGATGTGACAAATCTGTTGCAAACTGACATTCACTGATCCTGTGGCTGGTTACTGAACTCAAAAGATCCTAGCATGCATGTGTAACAGCCTAAGGCAATTAGCATACCTATCTCATGTTCCTGTCACTACAGGTTTCCAGAGTTTTCTCTCTTTGCTTGGGAGTGATCCAGCACACTTACTTGAAAGGACAAAAGTCAAGTGTAATGTGGGCTGGAGAGATGTGTTCTCCATTAAGAACATTTGTTGCAGTCTCAGAGGAGTCAGGTGACAGCTACAAACCTATTTAACTCGAATTCTGGTGGAATCTGATGCCTGCTTCTGTGTGAGTGTTTGTTTGTGTATTGTGTGTGTTTGTATGTATCAGGGTGTGTGTGTGTGAGTGAGCGTGTGTGTGAGTGTCTGTGTGTGTGTCTGTGCTTGTATGTGTTACGGTGTGTTTCAGGGTGTGTGTGTGTGTGTGTGTGTGTGTGTGTGTGTGTGTATGTGTGTGTGTATGCACATGAGGATGTCTGTGCCTGGAAATTTCATATTCTTCTTTCGCATGATGTGATAGACCAAGGGATACTAAAGGGAGAGATATTTCAAAGCCACAGAGGGTGATATGTATGGCAGATTCTCTCATTCCCCAGCATGCTCAATGGATCTGCATATCATCTATACCTAACACACAATATTCATTCCAATCACCATCTTAGGTTTTCTTCAAGGGTCCATTTCATGGGATGCAGGTCCCCTGGTTTTCATGGCCACCACACACACCTGAACCACTTTCCTTACCTAATTTGAAGAAATAGTTGTATGACAGTGTTTCTTAAATTCCTGTATTTAGCCTTTCCCATTCTCCAGGTTTCTCACAAATTCTCCTGCCTTTCCATGAACGTAGCACTGGGGCTGTCTTGGCAAGATGAATATGAATGGACTGGGATTGTAGTTACATGTGAGAAAATATCTGTTTTTTTTTTTTTGTGTGTGTGTGTGTTTGTACAATGGATCCTCCTACTTTTTAAACTAACCAAAGGGGTGAAATCGAAAGAGAAGCAGTTATGGTGTTGCAAAAAAGGTTTATTTTAAGAGCCAAAATGCAATTAAAGAGATGACAAAGATCCTGAAAATAAGACAGTCATCAAAGGCAGTGTGCATGGAAGGGTTCTCTTATGCTAGTGGGGTAAAAAGTAAAATACACAAAAATCAGACAGTTAGAACTTTTATAATTGCTATTCAGAATGTAGTAAAGAACATAATTAGGGCAGTGTTACACTTATTATAGGAACAAAACAGTCAAGTGTACAATCTAAAAATGAATGTCATAGTTTTTGTCGGCTGTTAGATGTCTGATTTTTGGTCTTCTTGTAAGGGCAGTAGTTTGGTGGAAACCAATGAGGAGTATTGCACTAACCTGGATAAGTTTATATTCAACCACTGTTTTTCCTTTATTACAATTTTGTGTGATATATGAGCAATTAAATTTTGAAAAAAATATTCTTAGCATCAAAAGTAACATATTTATGTTTAGTCAAGTTGAAAGAGCTTTTAATATGAGTTGGTCTATATTCCAGAGCCCTTCACAAAAGGATATACCTTGAACCAGCTATTTCCTTCTTGAGATCCCTACATGAAGAGCGTGTAATTGTTATAAGACAAGCCAGTTGAGGTCCATGGACATAAGATAGGATACCTGAATAATTATGCAAATCTGTGAGTTTGATGACAGAAGCTCCTGCATCACATTTAAATCAGGAAGCAGGCATGATTGGTGTAAAGGAGGACACAATCTATTAGTGAGCAGTGCTCCTTGACAACGTGATGGTGTTCTATATGTGGTAAATATACCTTTCAGTTTTGGCCTCTTTATTTAATAAGATTGTTCAGTTTTCCTCAGTTGTGTAAGGACTCACCTGTGCTGAAGTAAGCCAAGGTCTGTTATTTCATCTGGGATGCTGAAATACATCTCTAAATGACAAACAGAATCATGACTGAGAATTATTTTCTAAATAACAATTCTAAAGACTGACCATAATTTTTGAGGACTCCTGCACCTTCAATTGTTGACGAGAAACACTGCATTATGAAAGTGATCATATACTCTCTATACCTAAGATCATATATTAAGCTTAAGATTATATATTTAGCAAAATCCACACTGTTTATGTTCTGTTAAGGCCTACCAAAATTTCATGTCTATGTTATCACTTGATCTTCTCAAGAATCTATGTATCGTCAAGCTTTTCTTTGTGCTATTTTCCCTCTTAGTGAACAATACTCTATATCCTTGCTTGGACTGAGTGTGACTACCCTTGGAAGATCTGGGGGAATCAACCCTGAATTTTCACTCTCCTCAGTGTAAACTGGACACAGGATAGAACTAAACTTAAATTATAGCCAGTTTGTTATAAATGTTTATTTGAGGACAGAGACTTTAATCCCATGTATATTTCCCATAAGTCTTATAATCTAAGTGTCTTAAATACCTCAACTACTTATTTGGAACTGCCAAAAGCTTTGTGCATATATTTTCTTCTCTTTTTCAAAATTTTCATTGTAGTCTATATATCAATCATGTATTAAAACCGTTTCCATCTTTAGACCATTCTAACATTTAATAAATTGTAATGCCATAAGATACAATAGGTTTAACAAATCCTCAATGTATTGAGATAATATTAATTCAGGGGTGGGGAATAAGAAAATTATATTCCCTCTTATATTCCATTCTCAATGGCATCACATTTTAAAAATATCATAGCTCATCAAAGAAAATAAGTGAAATTATTGGTTTTCCCTAAAGAAAATTGAGAAACTATTTCTCTTTTTTATAGGTTTATTTATTTATTTCATGTATGTGAGCATATTGTTGCTGTCTTCAGACAGTGCAGGATAGGGCATAAGATCCCATTACTGATGTTAGTGATCCATCCTGTCTTTTATGAAAATTAAACTCAGAACCTTTAGAAGAGCAGCCAGAGCTCTTAACTGCTGAGCATTCTCTCCAACCTGGCGAAACTGTTTCGTATGAGACTGTAAATATCCTTCAATCTGTACATCAAAAATAATTTACTCAGGATGTCTTTAAACTAATTCACATTACCTAACTAATTGTTCCCCATAAAAATTATACAAATATTGGCCACCCATGCACACTCATTTCATAGAGTGTTAATAACTTTTAAGAAGACCTGCTGTAATTATATTAATTCAAGGGTGCTGAAGGTATGAAATGGTTGTTGTTTAATTTAGACACAAAGCCTGTGCTGCTCTTTCTTCCATAGTATATTTATTGGTTTTTAATGAGGCCTTTTGGTATATAAATAATGTTTAATTTACAAAAGTGTTTATGTCTGAATAGACATTTACATATATATTATAAATTTACATATATATTACATATACATTATATATACACACACATACACACACACACACACACACATATATATATATATAATTTTCAAAAGAACAGATATATTATTCTTATATTGAGTGAAGAAAATGCATAATATGAATAACATTTCGTAGTCTAGGAGGCTAAAACACTTTTTTTCTTTTTCTTTTTTTTTGTTGTTGATTTTCTTTTGGAGACAGGTTTTCGCTGTATAGACCTGGCTGTCCTGGAACTCACTCTGTAGACCAGGGTGGCCTTGAACAAAGAAATCCACTTGCCTCTGCCTCCAAAGTGCTGGGATTACAGCCCAGCTGAGAGCAAAACTCTTTAAAACTAATTTAGAAGCCTCCAGGATAGAGAACATGCTGTGTACTAGAATTGATATAGGGTTCATAGAGAAATCACTGTGACCATATCTGTATGTTTACACATATCATATCCTTAAAAGTCTACATTAAAATTTAAATATATATCCTCTTATTATCTATTACAAATATCAGCCACATATTCATTTCATATTTATTTTATCTGTGGAGATTTATTGATTGAATACATTTTTGTCTTATCTTATCAATTTTTAAGTTTTATTTAGTATGTATAAAATTAACTTAGTCAAAGTTAGCAAGTTTACTATACGTTTGATCTATTTGGCATTATGATGTGAAAAAGAAACCATGATCCCATGTGTGTATTGGAAAAATATGTAATAAAAATTAAATTTCATTAAGCCATGAATTTGTACTTATTTTTTGGCTGGGATTATTTTTTCATTATTTTATTGTCATGTAAAAAATTCACATAGAGATATTTTGTAAGCATATTTTTAGTTTGGAGAGAAAGAAAACCGTACATATCTAGAGCAGAAAAATTCTGAAGGCCTTTTTATCTCAGAGGAAATTAGCTGCATAAACCATATGGTTTTAACCCCTTAATTTCCTAAGCATCCAAACCCTAACAACCATTATCATGATTTTAACCATAACCCTCTAATCCACTAATGCTTTCTCTAACCCTGCTTACTGTAGGGAATATTTCTTAATTATACCTTGTGAAGTGAGAAACTTTTTCTTAATTGTGATCTTTTGAGATGTTCTGATCTACCTTTTACATAGGCTATAGGTGCTTTTTGCTACCTACATATAGAAAGGTCACGAAAAGGTAGTTCATTACATTTTTTGTACTTGTTCTAATTTATTTTAAAAAACAAAATTGATTTGTTTTTTTTAACTGGCATTAGGAAGTACTTATTTCTTAAGTATACTGGTATACACTGAAGATCATCTGTAATATCCTGCAATATATAATTAACCAGTCCTTGATTTTTCTAATTTCCCTTGGCGTACAGCCTTTATTAGGACATTCTATTAACTACCCTTTCTATACACATAGAAAGATTACTTTTCTCTATGATTTGGGATAGGCTTACCTAAACAATCTGTACTAATCCAACCTTGTTTTTTCTCTACGTTGCCACTGATAAAAAATGCTGACTAGTAATAGTGATCAACAGTGATTCCCTTGTGTTTTTGGCTTTTCATTTGAGGTTGTCTCATACCTATCATCTGTTTAAGGGAGCTTCAGTTTCCCTGATCCAAGCATTTAGCCATAAACAAAATTCTTGCCGCTCCTGAGATCTTGGAAAAGTCTGGCCCTAGACCTGAAGCACACTTTATCCTGAGGATGGCTAAGACTCACTGGCCAATTCAGGGTGCAAGGCAAACCTGCCAGCCAGACAAAGAGACGAGATCTCCCAGATGTTTTTCTGTGTGTTCACTGTAGCATTGCAGTTTGAATGGTTCTCTGTGTTCTGCTCTGAGCTCTGCTGTTTTGTGCTGTGAGTGGACATCAGGGAAACTCTGAAATCAAGACATGGTGAGCACAGGCTATCTGTCCACAATGGGGAAGAACTTGTGGCTGAGCTGTATGCACTTGGGTGATGTGTCCTCTATGGGCTTGAAGGGAAAGCATCAGCCAGATGTGACTTTCTGTGAGGTTTCTAGTCTTGCTTCTTGCTAGTTCAGGCCATGACCTCTTAATATCTTCAGAATCATGGCTGATTGTAGTTCTGTCCAAAACATCTGGACCAGTTACTTTCTTGTAGAAGTGAGGGTGCTTTCTGTGACTATGCAGTGCCTGTGTCCAAACTTTTTGTTCTTTTTAATATACATTAAGAAGGCAGGAATAGGCCTGGAGAGATGTCTCAGAGGTTAAGAGCTCTAGCTGTTCCTACACAGGTCATGAGTTCAATTCTTACCAACCACATGGCAGCTCATAACTGTATGTAAGGGGATCTGGTGCCCTCTTCTGGCCGCAGGAATACATGCAGGGAGAACTTTGTTTAAGTAAGGAATTAAATCCTTAAAAAAGATTGATATGGATAAAAATGGATATGAATCTAATAGTTCTGATTTCATACATTTCTAGTTTTTGTTTTGTTTATTTTGTTATTTTTTCTGCTGTAGTTTTTTATATGTCTTTAAATTATATATTTAGTCTTTCGATATTTATGTGGCAAAGGGACTCTTTCCCAATCTGTTTGGTATTTTTGATGTTTCTTGCATATTAACATGCAGAATTTTTAGTTGAGGAAAGTTTTCATTTATGATTTCAGTGGAAATATTTTTCTATTCAATTATGTTGATTGATATTCTTCTTCTTCTTCTTCTTCTTCTTCTTCTTCTTCTTCTTCTTCTTCTTCTTCTTCTTCTTCTTCTTCTTCTTTTCCTCCTTCTCCTTCTTCTCCTTCTCCTCCTCCTCCTCCTCATCATCCTCCTCCTCCTCCTCCTTCTCCTCCCCCTCTGCACCTGCTCTTCCTCCTCCTCCTCTGCTCCTGATCTTTCTCCTCCTCATCATCCTTTTTCTCCTTCTCATTCTCCTACTTCTCCTTCCCTAATATGTCTTGAGAAACTAAAATAAACTATGTGATGCAAAAGAGGTTGTATGGGGCAAGGAAGGGTACTAAGAATGTGAGGATTGTGACTTATTTTCCACGCTGGTATTCCTTTTATTTCTATGCTGGTTACTAGGCATCTGAATTTGTGGTGATTATTGGTATAAGTAAGGTCTCTCAGTTTGTTTAGTATGGGTGGGAGGTTATTCTTGGGTTATGGTTTGCTGTCTAGAATTTCAGAGAATGTTGGCTGAGTGTTGCCCATTTTACTGCTCTGTTTGTTGGGTATGTTCAAGATGGAATGCTGGCTAATGTTGAAAGCTAGGAGAGGAGGTGGGCAGGAAGACATAATCGTAGCAATGCACATGAAGACGTAGTCAGGTAAGAGGTGAAGTTGCCAACATTTCAATGTTTCAGTGCTGCAGTCATCTGAAGAAGCCTCAGTTGAAGTTGTGCCTTTGTCATAATTGCTGGTTGATCTATCTGTATGAGATAGTGTTGATGATTGATGTGGGAAGGTGACAATATTCATAAACAAGTGGGTCTGGGTTGCATGAGTGAGCTACCTGAGCATGGGACACTGATCAAGCTGGAGAGCAAGCCAAGAGACAATGATTGTCCATGGTTTTACCTTCTGTTTATAGCTTCAGTTTCTATCTAAGCTCCCAAATTGATGAACTGCTGTCTGACAGAATCATTCACAACAACTGTTTATTTCCTGAAATTCTTTTGTTAAGAGGATTCCAATAAAGCAGCAGAGTAACAAGTTAGAACAACAAAAACAACCACAAAATCATTATTAACATGTGATTTTGCTGCTGGACAAAATCTAGGATCAATTTTGAAAGAATGTGGAAATTATCAGAAATTGAGGAGGCAAAGGTCATAGAAAGCTGTTCTTGGATCTTACTCTGTTGTTCTCATACGACTTAGGAGATTAGAGTATTGACAGTATGCAGCCAGAGGAAATTGAGATCATGGCATTTCAGATGAGAATAGACATAGAAACCTTTAGTGAGAGGTCATTGTGTGATTATTGGCCAAAAATCTTTTCTCCTTGGCTTACACCCTGAAATATTGAGTGGGGTTAATTTTAAAAATAAAGGGCTGACTTCTATATTTTCATTCTGATAATATGTATTTGTTCATTTTCCCCACTTAATTATCATTTATTTATTTAATTTAAATTCCAATTTCTACAATCTCACCATTCACCTTAAACAATCATTCATCCCTCACTCCTCCAAGGAGGGAGCAGTCAACTTGAAAATTCACCAAGCATAGAATTTCAAATCTATGCATGGTTAGGCACATCCTCTCATACTGAGTTCAGAGAAGGTAGCCAAGATAAGGGAACAGTTTGGACAAACAGACAACAGCATAAGGGACATCTCTCTCTTTAGTTTTTGTGGGACCCATGGGAAGACTGAGTAGCACATGTATTCCATACACTATGTGGGTCTCAGCCATTCCTGTGTGTTCTCTTTGGTTGGTGGCTCAGTCTTCTAATGTCCAGGTTAGATGATTCTGAGGGTCTTTGTATGGACTTCCTGTTATTTCACTGGCCTTCAACCCTCTCCCCAAAGACACCCTGAGCCCTGTCCAATGTTAGGCTGTGGGTCTCTGCATAGGTTATAGTCTGGTCTGGATTCAGTCTCTCAGAGGCCAAAGATGCTAAGGTACTGCCTGCCAGTATAGCACAGTATCTCAGTAAAGTTAATGTTTGTTGCTTGCCCATGGGTTGGGAAGGGTATCGATTGTTAGAGCATTCCTTTAGTCTCTGCAGTACCTGTGGCCTAACCATTTTGTCTTTCATCATATACATTAAAAAGGCAGGAATAGGGCAGGAGAGATGGCTCAGAGGTTAGGAGCTCTGACTGTTCTTACACAGGTCATGAGTTCAATTCTTAGCAACCACGTGGTGGCTCACAACCATAAGTAATGGGATCTGGTGCATTCTTCTGGCCTACAGGAATACATGCCGGGAGAACATTGTATTAGTAATGAATTCCTTTAAAAAAGAAGATGGATATGTATCTAATAGTTGTGATTTCAACCATTACCAGATTTTGTTTTGTTTAGTTTGTTATTTTTTTGTCTGCAGTAGTTTTTTTTTTGTTTGTTTATATTTCTATAACTTATATGTTTTACTGTTTTCCTCAGTATGTGGCAAAGGTACGTTTTCCCAATCTGTTTTGTATTTTTGATGCTTCTTGTTCATTAGCAGGCACCTTCTTTATTTTATGAAAGATTTCATTTATGATTTCATTTGAAATATGTTCTAGACCTTATGTTCACTGATCTCCCTCCTCCTCCTCCTCCTCCTCCTCCTCCTCCTCCTCCTCCTCCTCCTCCTCCTCCCTCCTCCTCCTCCTCCTCCTCCTCCTCCTCCTCCTCCTCCTTCTTCTTCTTCTTCTTCTTCTTCTTCTTCTTCTTCTTCTTCTTCTTCTTCTTCTTCTTCTTCTTCTTCTTCTCTTCCTCCTCCTCCTTCTCTACTCCTTCTCTTCCTCTTCCTCCTCCTCCTCTAACATGTCCTGAGAAAATAAACTAAATTAGACATGGAAGAGATCTGATGCCAAAGAGGTTGTATGAGGAAAGGGAGAGGACTGATAACATGTGGATGGTGACTAATTTTCCTGGCTGGCATTCCTTATCTTCCTATGATGGTGTCTAGGCATCTGCATTTGTTGTGATTATAGGGCTAGGTGCTGGATTTTCAGTTTGTCTTGTTTAGGTGGGAGATTAATCCTGGCTTATAGTTTGCTGTCTAGATTATCAGAGAGTATTTTTGAGTGTTGTCTCTTTTACTTACCTGTTTGGTGGGTATGTTCAAGAGGTAATGCTGGCTAATGTTGAAAGCTGGGATAGGAGGGGGGTAGGCAGAGATAATCTTAGCAATGCACAAAAATACATAGTCAGTAGAGAGATGAAGCTGCCAACATTTCAACATTTCAGAGCTACAGTCATCTGAAGGAGCCTCAGTTAAGGGTGTGCCCTCATCAGAAAGACTGGTTGCTAAGTCTGTGTGAGATAGTGTTGATGATAGAGGTGGGAAGGTTCTTGACCTGAAGGTGACAATATTCATATGCAAGTGGGCCTGGGCTGGATGAGAGAGTTACCTGATCATGGGGCTCTGACCAAGCATGAGAGCAAGCTAGGACAAAATGTTTGTCTATGCATTTACCTTCAGTTTAGCTTCAGTTTTTACTTCTAAGCTCCCAAATTGATGAACTGTGGTCTGAAAGAACCAATCACAACAAACATTTATTTCCTCAGATTCTTTTGTTCACAGGATTCCAATACAGCTGCAGAGTAACAAGTTAGAACAACAATAACAACCACAAAAACATTATCAACAAGTGATTTTGCTGCTGGACAGAATCTAGGTTATCTTTTGAAAGAATGTGGAAATTACCAGAAATTAAGGAGGGCAAAAGTCATACAAAGCTGTTCTTGGATCTTAGTTTGTTCTTCTCGTACAACTTGGGAGATTGGAGTACTGACAGTATGCAGCCAGAGGCAATTGAGATCATAGACTTTAAGATGAAAATAGGACATGGTAATCTTTAGTGAGAGGTCATTTTGTGATATTTTGGCCAAAAATCTTTTCTCCTTGCCTTACACCTTGAAATACTAAGTGAGGTAAAATTTAAAAATAATGCGCTAACTTTTATATTTCATTCTAGTAATATGCATTTGTTCATTTTCCCCAACTCATTTTTATCATTTATTTATTTAATTTAAATTCCATTTTCTACAATCTCTCCATTCACCTTAAACAATCATTCATCCCTCACTCCTCCAAGGAGGGTGCAGTCCACTTGAGCATTCACCAAGCACAGAATTTTAAGTCTCTGAATTGTTAAGCACATCCTCTCCTACTGAGTTCAGAGAAGGTAACCAAGTTAGGGGAACAGTTTGGACTGACAGACAACTGCATAAGGGACATCTCTCTCTTTAGTTTTTGTGGGACCCATGGGAAGACTGAGTAGCACATGTATTCCATACACTATGTGGGTCTCAGTCCATCCTGTGTGTTCTCTTTGGTTGGTGGCTCAGTCTTCTAATGTCCAGGTTAGATGATTCTGAGGGTCTTTGTTTGTACTTCCTGTTCCTTCATTGGCCTTCAACCCTCTCCCCAAAGACACCCTGAGTCCTGTCCAATGTTAGGCTGTGGGTCTCTGCATCTGTTATAGTCTGGTTCTGGATTCAGACTCTCATAGGCCAATTATTCTAAGCTACTGCTTATAAGTATTATACAGTATCGTCAGTAAAGTCAAGGTTTGTTGCTTGCCCATGGAAAAGGTCTCAAGTTGGGACGGTTATCGTTAGGGCATTCGCTCAGTCTCTGCTCCATCATTTTGATTAAATTTCTTGGAGACAGGACACATTTGGGGTGGAAATTGTTTGGGTTCAGGTGGTGTCCTGAACTCTCCATGGGGGGACCTGCCTGGCTGCAGGATGTGGCCTCTTTAGGGTCCATATCTCAGTTCCATGCATTCACCTTAGATTACCCACATAGACTCCTTGGTGCACTCCAATTTGTCATCTCTGGCACATTGTAAATATACCCTACCCTTTGACCACCACCTACTGCAGATTTCAATTTATTTTCCTGGCCCTCTGGTCCGCTACTGTCTCTCACCTTTCCTGATCTTGTTCTCTCCCCCCTTCCCCTTTCTTATCTGCTCTCTTAGGCTGTTCTCTCTCTTCCATCTGCCTCTTATGACTGTTTTATTCCCCCTTCTGAGATTTAACCATGTTCATTTGGGTCTTCCTACTTGTTTACCTTCTTTTGCTCTATGGAGAGCAGTGTGGATATCCTAAACTTCATATTTAATATTCACTTGTATGTCCACATTTTTCCTTTGTGTCTGGGTCAACTCAGACTGGATGACAGTTTCTAGTTGTATCAATTTGCCTGTAAAATTGTGATATCCTGGTTTTTAATAGCTGAATTGTATTCAAGTTTGAAAATGCACCATATTTTCTGTATCCATATTTAAGTTGAGGGACATCTGGACAATTTCAAGTTTCTAGCTGTTATAAATAAAACAGAAACGAATGTAATGGATCAAATGCTCTGGTGGTTATATGCCCGAGCAGGAACACTAAGTGAAATTATTCCTCCTGCTACGTCATAAATTATTGGAAGGTGTGGGCATATTATTTCCTAGGTCCAGCAAGGTGGCTTAGTGCCATCCTTACTTCAGAAGATGAACACATCTCTTGGTACATGGTGTGCAGTTACTGATCTAGTAAACACCTTTTTGCCACTATATCTCCATGAACATCACTAGAACTAATTTGCTTTATTTGGCATTGACAGTTGTATACCTTCACAGTTTTGCATTGAGGATATATTATGTTTGCATCCCTGTGTCATAACTAAGGTAGAAGGGATCTTGATCATCTGTGTCTTCTGATAAATAACATATTAATGATCGAAAGTGCACATTATATAGAAATTACCTAGAGACCACTAAGTGTCAATTAATTTGGACTCATAGGTAACCCATATGGGCATCAGAGGACTGAAAATAAATCCAACTAAAATTTAATCGTCTTCTAATTTAGTAAAACGCTTAGGAATCTAGTGGTGTAGGTTATTCAGAGATATTAATTCCAAGGTGAAAGTTAAGTTGGTCCACCTGGCCCATCCCCCTTCACAGAAAGAAGCACAATTAGTGGGTCTGTCACAATTCTGGAGACAGCACACTCCTCACCTGTGTATTACAGCAGCCGGTGTGCCAAGTAGCCCAGAAAGCTGCTATTTTGTGTTCAGTGCAGAAACCTGGAAAAAGCTGTATAACAGGACCAAGCAGCTGTGCAGGCCGCCCTCCCAGTCTCATCCTCAGAGAGAAATGTGTGAAGCCTATGGCGTGGACTTTATTGTGAGTCACACATTGTAGACATTTGAACAGAGCTCCGCCATGAACTCTACACAACTATTGTCCCTTTTTGAGACAAATCTTTGCCTGCTACTCCATCTTGGTAGAAATTGAACAGACACTGGGCCACCGAGTTATTATTACACCTGCGCTAACCGTCATGGGCTGGGTACATTTTGACCCAAGCAGAGAAAAGCAGCAGGAACCCAGCAACCTGATCATGTCCTGACTGCACAAGAAAGATACACACAAAGTTGCCCAGATGCCTATAGTTTGTTCTCCTGTACAATGCCCTCTGCTGTCGTGCATGCACCTAGAGCATCCTGGTGCAGGCCTGATCTTCAAATGACTGAGGGAGAAATGACTAGGTCTTCATTCACTAAGGCTTTTTATTTATGCAGGCCCCACCCAGAAGTGAACAACTGCAGCATGAAAACATGTTTCCGGGACGGCCCTGAAAGACAGCAGTAAAGTCATCACAGATCAGAACTTCATGCAGTAGCCATGGCTGTACAATTGTTTGGAAATCGGTGATTATTCACTGAGTCGTGAACTATAAACAATAGCGATGTCACTGTCAGAGGCTTGGAAAGAAAATGATTATAATATTGCTGAGAAAGATAAAATGGAATATGTGGATAGATTTCTCAAAAATGGGTGTCGTTGACACATTGGTAGCATGTGCACCTATATTTACTAAAATTACTGAAAAAAAAAAAGCTCCACACAATATAAATAAAATTAAAAGTCAGAGATAAACCAACGTAGACATGAAAAGAGTAGACATGATTCTTAAATAATAATAATAAATCTAATAGACGTATCAGTTATGAATATTCCAATATGAGAGGCAGTTCATGGAGGCGTATGTTCTAGTTTATCCAAAATTCCGGTCGATTTCTCCGGAAGTAAATGTGAGTGAACAAACCACATAGGTAAAGTTCTATCAATATCTTTTGTTTTATGATTAATTATAATATGCAAGATGGCGTGAATCTTGATGCATTTAATGAAGGAATCAATAAAGAAAGCAATCATATATTAGTAAATTATTCTACTTTCAAAAATGGATTTCCATTATTTATTCATTCTTGCCATTTAAACTACACTCTTAGAATTGTAACACTGAAATTAAGTGAATATAAGTGTTATTGTGCAGGCCCCATCCAGAAGTGAACAACTGCAGCATGAAAACATGTTTCTGGGACAACCCTGAAAGACACCAGTAAAGGGAAATCATCACAGTTCAGAGCTACGTGCAGTAGTCATGGCCACAAACTTGTTTGGAAATGGGCGATTATTCACTGAGTCGTGAAGTATAAACAATAACGACTTAACTGTCAGAGGCTTGGAAAGAGAATGATAACTTTGTTGAGAAAGAGAACATGGAAAACGTGGACAGATTTCTCAAAATGGTCAAAGGATGTAAAGATATTCATGTCCCGTGTAAATGCTCATCTAAAGGTAATGCGCTGCGCAAACACTCGGTAATCAAGTAGTGGGATGATCATTCTGTGGGAAGTCAGCCTAGTCCCCTAAATATTTCTGTCATTTCAAATGAGCCCATGAGCACAGTGGACATGGTGAGAGTAGTGGGGTTATTGTTAAGTAACAGTAGAGTCCTCCACTCACCAAGCCTGGCATGGCCATATCTGCTGATGAGAGCCAGATCTACCAACAGCAGAGACCAACAGTGAACCCTAGATGTGGAACTATATCCTGGGTGGGCCAGCCATTGACTTGGTAGCAGGACAATTTCATTGGAATATTTCTTCTGTGCTAAGGACAACGTTTTCTTCTTCCAGGACTAGATATATACTTGCTTATGATTTTGACTTTCGTGCACATTTTGCTTCTGACAAAACCACTATCCATGGGTGTGCCGAGTGGCCCTTTCACTGACTCCCATGGGGACCTCACACATGGAGACATTTGATGGCTGTGCTGGATGAACTAGATGTTTTCATTATACAGAAGGTTTAGCCCAGGTAGTAAGGACCCAGCTAATTGTCCACAAAGTTCAGTCTCAGGACAAGTAGAGTCAGAGAAAGTGGGGTCACATGTGGATAATAAGCCTTTCACTGATCCATCTTGGAGGAATGTAGAATCATCACTGTGAAATGCTCCCCATTACATCGTGTTTTTCTCTTTCTTGCTTCTTTTTAATTTAAGAGTATGGAGAGCTGAATGTTTGACATGTGATGTCCTTCTTCGCCATTATCTTAGCCATCTGTTTAAAGACTTTGGATATTGTACCTGAAGGAAAAGGCACGGAGGTTTATGGTCTATGATCATGAGTAAGAAGAACTTATGGATTCAATCAAATATGTTGGATCCATAATTTAGCCCCAAAGACAGTCCTTGTGCACTATATTAACCCATTGCAATAAAACTATAAGTACTAAGTAAACAAACGCGTGAAGAAGGAAACAATTTGGTAATGGTTGATGAATGGGTTTAGGGAAAAATCAAGGAAAGAAGGAAAGAAGGAAAGAAGCGCAGAAAGAAAGAAAGAAAGAAAGAAAGAAAGAAAGAAAGAAAGAAAGAAAGAAAGAAAGAAAGAAGGAAGGAAGGAAGGAAAACGCTGGATCTAAATAAAATGAAAAGAAAGCACATATTCTGGGATATTGAAAGCAGTCCTATAAGGGCAATTTGTAGCTCTCAATTCCTGCATGAAATATATATATATATATATATATATATATATATATATATATATATATATATATATATATACTTTATTTAGGGACTTGAAGTTGTTGTCATAATGATCATCTTGCTTGGTTAGAGTTACACCAAGATAATTTATATTACTTGTGGCTATTGTGAAGGGTATTGTTTCCCTAATTTTTTTCTCAACCCAATTATCATTTGTTTAAAGGAAGACTACTGACTTGTTTGAATTAATTTTATATCCAGTCACATTACTGGAGTTGTTTATCAGCTATAGGAGTTCTCTGGTAGAATTTTTTTGGGTAGCTGCTGTTTACTATCCTATCACCCACAATCAGTGGCACCTTGACTTCTTCTTTTCTTATTTGTGTCACCATGATCTCATTTTATTTTCCAATCACTGTAGCTAGAACATTGAGTGCTATACAGAATAATTAGGTAGAAAATGGGAAATGCATTGCTGAGTTTGAAGCTTACATGCTCTACAGAATGAGAATTAAGACAGAATAGGCTACACAGAGAAACTCAGTCTTGAAAATCAAACAAACAAATAATTGAAATTAATAAAATCGAAACAAAGAAAACAATACCAAAGTAAACAAATCTAAGAGGTCTGTTTTAGGAAAGATATACAGGATTGACAGAACCTGGACTAAACTATCCAAAAGGAACCAAGACTACACCATGATTAACAAGATGTGAGGCCAGCAGGGATTGAAGATTGCAGCAATCAGCAGAGAAATTAAGATTTCTGTAATATTCTAAGAATAATTATACATCATTGCTTTAAAAACCAGTACTCCATGAATTTGGAAAACAAAGAATAGTTCAATTTTGAGTTTCAGTCAAAGCAACAAAATTAACCAACTAGAAATCAACAGACTGGTAATGATAATGACACACACCTTTAATCCAAACACTTCTGAGGCACAGGATGTCAGATCTCTATCTAAATTCAAGGCAGCCTGGTCTACTTAGTGAGTTTCAGGACAGGCAGTTCTACAAAGAGAAACTCAGTTTCAAAAAAAAAAACCAAACCAAACAAACAAAAAAACTCAGCAGACTAAATAAAACACTAACAAAGGAGAAAACTGATATAGTAATCAAGACTCTTCCTGCTAGAGAAGTCCAAGCCAGATAGATATTTAGTCTACCAGACTAAAAAAAATCCTAGATTTATAGTCATCCAGTAGTTTAATTTTTCTTTTCTTATACTTATGCTGTGGGTGGAGGAGATTGGAGACAGGGTTTATCTGTGTACCCTTGCCTACCCTGAAGTTTTAATTGAAGATCAGGTTCAAATTCACAGAGATCCAATCTTCCTCTGCCTCCTCTGTGAAGGGATTGAAGATGTCCAATCCACCATGGCCAGGTCTTCTCAATTCTTCCTACAAAAATAAGTAGAAGGAGGAAAAAGTGGACTAAGAGGGGAGGAAGAGAAAAAGGAGGAGAAAGGGGAAGGAAAAGCAGTTGGAATGTAAACAAAGAATATAGACAATTAATAAAAAACAACAAAAAAGAAAAGATAAAGATGAAGTGAGGGGGTGATTGGGGAATGCGTGGAGGGAAGAGGGATTATGGGACTTATGGGGTGGTGGGAACCAGGAAAGGGGAAAGCATTTGGAATGTAAAAAAAGAATAAAGAAAATAAATTTTAAAAAAAGAGAGAAGAAGAAAAGGAAGAAAAGGATGAAGAGGAAATGAAAAAGGAAGGAGAAGAAGAGGAATAAGAAGGGGAGGAACAGAAGGAAGAGGAGAAAGAGAAGGAGGAGTATTAGTCCAGTGGATCAAGGACCTTCACATAAAACCAAATTCACTGAAACTAATAGAAGAAAAATGGGGAAGAGCCTGAACACTTGGGCTCAGGGGGGGAATTTCCTGAACAGAACACCAATGGCTTATGCTCTAAGATGAACAATAGGAAAATGGGAGCCTCATAACCTGGCAAAGCTTCTGTAAGTCAAAGGACACCTTCAATAGGACAAAACAACAACCAACAGATTGAGAAAAGATCTTTACCGGCTAGATAGAGGGCTAATATCTAATATATTAAAAAAAAAAAAAACAAAACAAAAACAAAACAAAACAACAACAACAACAACAACAAAAAAAAACTCTAGGAGGTAGACTCCAGAGAACCAAATAACACTATTATAAATGGGGTACAGAGCTAAAAGTGAATTCTCAACTGTGGAATATCAAATGGCCAAGATGCACCTTAAGAAATGTTCAACATCATTAATCATCAGGGAAATACAAACCAAAAATGACCCTAATTTCTTTCTCGGCCTCTTTATCCTTTGAGTATATAACGGAAACTGATTTGTTTGAGTTAATTTTATATCCAGGTGTTTTGCTGAAGTTGTTTATCAGGTTTAGGAGTTTTCTGGTGGAATTTTTGAGGTCACTTAAGTATACTATCATATGATCTGCAAATAGTGTTACTTTGACGTCTTCCTTCCAATTTGAATCCCTTTGACCTCCTTTTGTTGTCTAATTGTTCTGGCTGGGACTTTGAGAACTATATTGAACAGTAGGAAGAGAGTGTACAGCCTTCTGTAGTCTGTGATTTCAGTGGGATTGATTCAAGTTTCTCTCCACTTAGAT